>NW_024426885.1:53807068-53857191 GCF_017311325.1 Ursus maritimus
CCCCCCCCCCCCCCCCCCCCGCCCCGGCAGAGTCTGCGTAGAGGTGATGCCTGCAGGGGAGGGTCCTGCCGGGGCAGGCTGCCGGCCGAGCACACGCACACTCCACACGCGCACACTCGGTCACGCCCCGGCAGAGCAGCGCTGCGGGAGGAGCACCGTGGCAGCCCTACATGAGCCACACCCATTTCAGCAGAGACACTTCGTTTCCGGGGACTCGGAAATGGAAGCGGTGAGCGCAGCACCCAAACCACTAACCTTAGCACTGATCCTAACCCCTGTGGGAAGTGACCTCCCAGAGGGAGCTGCCTGTTCCATAGTGTAGGTGGTAATAAAAACCAAACAGACTGCAGGCAGTGAGATGAATACGGACAAACATACTCCGTGGGGATAGAAGCCAAGATAGAGGTTACCCATAGGAGGAGGGACTGGGAATCACAAGGGGGCTTCTAGGTGCTGGAGAGTTTCTGTTTCTTGATGCAGCTGTGATTACACAAATACATTCACTTGGCAATAACTCGTAAAGCCGAACACTTATGACTGTTCGTTTCTCTGTACGTATACTTAAATAATATGTAGACTCAAAAAAAGAAAAAAGGAAAGAAAACTCATAAAGCTGGGAGGGAAGGAGGCACTGGAGAAAATACTCCAGGGGTTCATCTGTCCCACTTGCATGAGGCTTTAAGCTCAAGGCCATCCTGTCTGTCCTGTCCCTGATCTCCACGATGACATGGACAGACCCAGGATTACCAATCTCATTTAACAGAAGGGCATATTCAGATCTAGAAGGGGGGGGGGTCCCTCACCGAAGTCTCCCAGCTGCAGGTGGTGGGGCTCCTGTCTCCGCCAGGGTAGAGCTCTCCCCACTCTAACTTGCTGAGCTGTACAGACAGGTGGCCAAGACATGAGGCGCTGCCTCTGGCTAAGCCAGCCCCAGGGAGGTTCAGCAACCAGATTTGTACCCGGTTAACCTCTTCTGCCCGCAGTAGTGGGAAAGGCCAGGCCAGGGTCAGGAGGCAGCGGGTGGGTCTGGGAGTGGGGTTTCAAAGCCAGCATCGAGTGGGTATAAGCAGCAACTCCAAGGGCAAGGGGTAAAAGAGGCCTGTGCCTTCAAGCCTAGCAGAGAGAGGACCAGGTGAAGGACCTGGGGTGGGACCCCAGTCAGCCACTTCCAGAGGGAACGACCTGGCAAGTCTGACTTCGCTCACACTTGGCTTGCCTGTCTGTAAAATGGGGACAGAGTACCAACCTCCCCCACTTCATTTTTTCCAAGGAAGAAAGGAAGACTAGGATTTAGTTAAACGGAGGGAGGAAGAAGGTGCAGGGGGGCATGAGTGAGAGCATCTTGGGGGAGGGCACGGCATGAGCAAAGGCAGGGCAGCAGGAAAGCAGTCACCCACAGTGAGGATCTAGGGTAGGAAGCACAGAAAAGCCCAGAGCTTAGACCTCAGGCAAATGGGATGGATTTCTAACATGTAGGGTTTGTGTTGGGAATGGCAGGAGGTGTGGCTCTGCTCAGACAGGGAGATAGAGGGGAGGGGGTCCGTGGGAAAAAGGCCTTCTCAGAGGCAGGACTGGGAGAGGGACCGTCCTGAGCCTGTGACCCTCCTGGACAAGGACGCGCCCGGACATTCGGCTCTTTGTGGCTGGCAGTCCTCCACGCCTGCAAAGTGGGCCGGCCTACTGGTGATGAAGACAGTGAGCGGGGAAGATTACATCGTACCTAGTGATTATGCCCTGGGTGAAATCTCTCGGCTGTATTATTGCATCTGGAGAGAAGAGCCGGCGTTTTCATAGACGGACGGGAGGCTTCCACTTACGGTTATTATAAAGAGGGAGAGCCCAGCCCCTCCCAGCTTCTAGCCAGTGCCACAAAGTTGCAAAGTAATTAAAGGCTGCTGAGGAATCAGAGAAATTATAATAATTCCATCAACAAAGCGCCTGCTCGCTTTCTCTTGTATTCCCCCCTCCTGATAGGAAACAAGGTGGGTCAGGCAGCCTGCAAACATACCCACACCGGCCTATTGTGTGGGGGGCCTCGTTGTCAAGGGGGGCTGCGGGGCCTGTCCCCACGCTGTTCTGACAATACTCCAACTTGTTTGGGTAAATCAAGGGGCTGAGGCAAAATTCCAAAGTCTCCAGAACAGGAGAAACAGCAGCGGCATGCCAGCGGTCTGCCAATACACTCACACGGCCCCTGCGCCCTACATCGGAAGGCAGCCCACCAGGCCACCGCTCCTGAGCTCTGAGCTTGCGGGGGGGCGGGGGGGCTGTAGGAGTCCACAAGGCAGTGCCCCTCCCCTCTCCCCAGCCCGGCTCTGGACATCAGACCCCACCTGGGCGAACAGCGCTGCACCTCCAGTGGAGGGATGGGCTCAGGCTCATGGGTTCTGGAGACCATGTCCCTGAGAATCTTCCCCAGTCACCTTAGGTCTTCAGCGGTTTGCCACTGACTCCTGGGGGGACCCTGGGGAAATGGTTTCCTCTGCCTGGTTTTGTCGACCTGTGCAGAACGTGTGGTTAGATTAAGTCACCTTGATGGTCCCTCTGGTGCTGGTTCCAAGGAGCCCGTTTGGAATGCTCTCAGGCCATCATTACCAGTTATTTCTCGGTGACTGCTTCCTTTTTTCTTTGTCATGTTTTCATTTCATGTTTTCCACATGTTTCCTGTCTCCCGCTGGACCGTAAGCTTCTTGACCACTCCCACCCCAATATCAACCAATCCAGCCATAGCAATAGAGCCCATCTGTCAAGCTCCTTGGACCCCAAGTGACTTTCCTGAGGCTCTCTGAGAACTCTTCATGACGACGGGAATACCCATCCTCTACCCCAGGAGTGTGGTGCTTCATACATGGGCTCTCTTGGAACTTTCACCCCCCCCCAACATACCCCCATTTTACAGATGGAGGCACTGAGGCTCTGAAAGCCCAAGCATCTTGCTCGTGGCCTCCCGGTGTGGAGTCAGAACCTGTGTGTGCGTGGCTCCATCACCCTGAGCCACAGCAGAGATCAGGGTCCCCATGTCACAGGCGGAGCATAGGTCCTTCCATCAGTGTCCTTAGCCTGCTGACCACCCAGGGTCTGAGGAGACCCCACTGTCTGGAGGAAAAAGGTGCAGGCAGGAGACCTGACCCCTCTGGCAAGAGGCCCCACCACGGGGGAGAGGAGACCATTTAAGAGAAAGGGGATGAAGACGACAGGTGGCCTCCGGGCGCGTGGGGCTGGCAGCCCAACCATGCGACAGGAGCATCTCCTCACAGCCGGCTCTCGTCTCCTTCCGTTTAGACGGTCTTTACTCATAGGGCGGGGGCACAATGAAAGGTGTGCCGGCTTGCGCCAGTGCACCCCTAAGGCACGCGAGCCGGGCTCTGCCCCTGGGCCCCTGCTTCATATTCATGGCAGCGGGTCCTTCAGCCATTGCAGCAGAATTATAGGAGCCCCCGAAGACTCCCAGCTAGAACCGGCGAGGAAACCGGTATCATGAAGAACGTTATTACTGTTCAAACAAAATAATAATTTTAATTACATCTGGGCTCCTTCTGTCCCCTGCTCCCATGTTGCCCTCTTTCCTTGTGCGGAGAGTGGCGGAGGGCGCTCACAGCCCTGGCCGTGCCCCCGTGGGCATGGAAGGAGGAGGTGTCACGGAGGTCGTGGGGGACCCCAGGGGAGCAGGCTGGCGTTCACCTGTAGGGATGGGTCTTCTACTTCTCACAGAACAATGTTGTATGCACATCCGGGGACCCAACTCTTGGAGGCGGGGCACTCTAGGTAGTGGTGTCACTACGAGCATGGCAGGATCCTGTCCTCATGCTAGAGAGTGGGCAGTGGGCGCCGAGTGGAGCTTGTCCACCAGATTGCTACCGCCTGTGTACAGGGCGCGTGTGACGGCCCTCGGCCTTGGACGGCGGTAAGCCTGTGCATGAGGCCCCGAGCTCCCTGCTCATCTGCCCCCATCCTGGCTCTATCAGGGTCTCATCTTTGCGACTTTGGTCAAATTATAAGCAGGTCATGGCAAAGCTACAAAAAGACGCATGCGAAGATGCTGGAGATAACAAAGAGCAAGACTATGGCTCTAGTTGAAAGTATGCTTGACTCGGGGGACTCGAGGAATCGTGAAACTTCTCTTGGCCTCAGTTTCTCTCATCTCTAAAATGGGAAGAAAAATTCTCCCCTAACTTACAGAGTTGTCACGAGGCCAGATGAAAGGGAAAATACTCGGATATAGACAATATTACTTCAATAAGTACATACTCAGCATATCACCCACGTGTGTGCATGCACGCACACACGCACACGCACACACACACACACAATTGCACCTCAAGACTATGTAGAAACAAGTGGCCCTGCTGCTCTGCCCATGTGCGCATGTCACTTCATCGCTACAAGCCCAAAGCTCAGTGCCCTGGCTGCTGCAGGCTGTGGCACCTGCCCGCTGCCGGAGAGGACGTACCTGTCATTGTGCAGACAGTGGGGGACCAGAGGACCAGAGCACCTCGGGGTGCTCACTGAGGGGCACAGAGACATAGCATAGCTCGGGGCTGCCGCCCGGCTAAAAAAACCACTCTGGCTCTGGCCAGCAGATCCAGGGCCCCTGAGATGATGTATTGGTCCCCCTTTCCCAGATCAATAGGTGGCTGGTTAGAGATGCAGGGGGGCCGCCGGGCACCACAGCCCCAAGGTATAAATTATATGGTCTGTCAAGGGACTGCCTCTCCTGGCGTGGGAGACGACACTCTCATGAGCAGAGCTGACATCTCAGGGGGGAATGGCCGGCCCAAGCCAGTGGGAGCCCCCCGACCCCCCACCTCTCGCTGCAACCCAAGGATGCAGTTTATAAATCATTCAGCATCTGATGGGCATGCCGTGAGGAGGGCAGCTGGGGGCACTGCTGTCGGCCCCAGTGGGTGCTAATAAGTCTGGTCATGCCTACCTCTGCAGGCTCGGGGCCTTGTCTGGCCACCCCTCCGGGGCTCCCGTGTGCCCACCACACTGAGAAGAGCATGGCCAAGGTTCAGGACCTGGCCGGCTCCAGCAGTGAGCTCTCAGGAGTCCTGTGAGATGCAGGCACCCCCTCCACCCCGGCACCGGCACCGGGCCTGGCTGCTCTCCCCGGGACACTGTGAGCAATAAAGGACCCCTCACCTGGGTGATGAAAGCTGGTGGGGGCAGAGCCCTTCATGTGAAGGCTCCTGCCGTCCTCCCAACTGTCCAAGAAGCAGAGGGAGCAGTGGGGCTCCGCCCATTCTTGAAGTTCTGGTCCATGAGCTGGACCCCAGGCTGGGTACGGAGGGCACACAGTCCCTGCTCAGGATGGCGGGGGAGACGAAGGTACCAGCAGCTACAGCCTCGACCGTGTGCTGGACACTTGCTTATGCTGGGCCCTGTGCTAAGCACTTCCCACACACGGTCCCATTCACTTTAATCCTCACAACAATTTTGCAAAGCAGGCATAATTATCTCCATTTTGCAGGTAGAATCAGGCCTGTCTCCTAATCCTGGCTCCATCCTTGACTAGCTCTGGGCAAGTCATGAAACTTCTCTGTTCCCACGTCCACACCCGTGGCATGGGACTAACAACGTGGCTACCCCGTGAGGTGGCAGTGAGCACTCAGGGAGCTCCCACGTGCATGGAAAACACGGCCTTGGGCACAGAGGAAACTCTCAACAATAACAACGGCTTATTATTATCATAGAAATGAATTACTTTGTTTCACTGACACATGCTCACCAGGAATCTCCTTCTCCCTGCTTTCCTGTCTCCAGTAAGGAGCTCCAGGGAGGAGTGACTTTCATCTGTCCTTGCTAAGTGATATGGAGAGATGGGGTGGCCTTGGGGGACCCTGGCTTGGACTGTGCCTCCAGCCAGGGCAGGGGGCTTCAGGCGCCTGCTGTCTCATCCCAGTCTACCCTTCCCCTCTTCTGGCCTCCTCCCCACCTCACAGCTGGTCACACAAAGCCATGAGTGACAGACATCTTTGCAGGACCTGTCCATCACAGTGACACAGGGAGCCCACTTCCAGCCCAGCTTTATTTCCACAAGGGAACACTCGGTACCAGTGAGGGACACGCATATGCCACCTGCCACTGGCCCTCTTCAACAGGATCCCTGGTCAGTGGTTAGAGTTCACTTCCCTCTTTTGGAAATTCCAATATATGAAAAGAAGCCAAAGGACAGAGAGTATATGACATTCAGAGACACCACAGTCTCCTTCTATGACTACCAAACTTCTACACACCCTGTGAGGTCCCAAACAAATAGCCCCTGTGTAGAGGCCAGGTCACTCCTTCCACAGTGCTTTCCTCCTGCTTTGCACACCCTAAGCTACCATGGCATTTAATACGTTTACATGTAGTTAGACATCCTCTTGTCTTTCTCCCTGTAAAATGATCTCCCCGGAGGACAAGACCTTGGTCTTAGTCCCGAGCATTTTACTGAATATACAATGAGCTACAAAGAGGGCTGAGGGCTTTACCCACCTGCATTATTCTTTCTCTCACAATGACCCCACAAGACAAATATTGTGGCTTATCTCATAGATAAGAAAACTGGGGTCCAGAGAGGCTAAGTCACCATCTGAACTTGCACAGCTGGCAAATGGGAGAGTCCTTTTGCTCTACCCTACATGTCCAGGTCAGCTTGGGATCCCTGGGCCTTGCTCCATAGCTGCTCAGCAAACGTTTGCTGTGTTCGTTTAAAAAAAAAAAAATTGAGTGGCTCAGGGCATGGTGGGTCAGCGCTGGGCTTTGAAGGACCGGCAGAACTGAGTCAGTTTGAGAGCAGAAAGAAAACACTCCCGTACCAGTTAGAACAGCACAACGTGTGTGTGTTGGGGTGAGAGAAAAGAGAGACGCAGACCCAGGTTCACAGCCACTGAATCGGCCCCTGGGCTGACAGGACGATCCATGCAGAAGAAGCCGGCAGGGAAAGCAAGAAAGGTAGGTTGAGGCCAGGTGGATAACAGCCTCAACTGTCCAGCTATGGTGGCTGAACTTGTCAGAACTTCAAGGACACAACCGTGCCTGAGATTACAGAAGCCCTCCTTGACTCCCTGATTCGAGGAGCCACCTGGCACCATCTGACTTCTAACCTCACGCCCACCTTCCAGCCTGAACACCCTGGCTCCAGGGTCACCTCCCCGGGGCGCACCAGGAGGACTGTGGGGGGGGGGTGGCCCAGGAGGACACAGGGGACAGGGCAGCGCTGAAGGTCAGCGAGGCGGACACACACCCCTAATGGAGGTAGCGGAGCGGTGCCGCTGGGCACAGACACAGGCAAACACGTTTGAGCAAATTGGAACGCCATAAAAGTCTATTACAGCAAATCAAACAGCAGTCAGCATGACAGCCATTAGCCTGAAATGAATACACGGGGGCTTAATGAGGTCTGTCGAGGCTGGCTTGGGGAATTAAGTTGCCAATTCTAGCAGGATTTCCCTTTTCTTTACGGACTTGAAAGCATCCACGCTGCCTCGTTAGGGCTTCGACAAGTGAATTGCAGGGCCTTTCACCCTGATAAAATGGATAATTACATGTAGAACAGCTTAGTGAGGGGAGAGGGCTGGGCAGGAGGGGAACCAGGAGCACAGAAACCCAAACACACCTGTCTGGCTTCTCCTGAGCAGGGGCGGAGCCAGGCAGGAGGTCTCGGGAAGGAGAGGGGCAGGGCTGCGGGGCAGGGGGCCAGTGAGCTTCTGCTGGAGAAAGGGGCAGGGCCTGGCCTTGATCCAGCCTCCCACCCACTCCTATTCCAGCCCGAGGACACGGGTCCCCATGGGCCATGTCTCCAGGGCTTGCTGTCACCAGGGGAGTTTGTTAAAAATGCAGCTTCCTGGGCTGGCTCTTTCCAAACTATGGATTCAGAGTCGGAGGAGTGCAAGAGTATGCACCCTAACTAGTCCCCCAGGAAATTCTGATGGGTATGTTCAGGGCCTTCTGATTCATCCCTTCTCTAGCACTCAGTTCTGAATGGCTTCTGAGACACGTGGTTCTCCTACTTTAGCTTGCATCACTCCAGGGCTGGGAAGCCAGTACATCCTTGGGAGGGTAGGGGGTAGACTGTGCACTAGATTTCAATATTAGAAACGTCTTTGTTATGTAGACCTAGAATTTGTATCCCTATAAACTTGCTCTTCACACCCATTTTTGGGTTCTGGGCCCAATAGACCCCCAACTTATCAGGGCCCCTAGGGCTGGGGACAGTGGATTCTGAGAAGGTAAGGGAGAGGGGGCAGGTGGCTGGCACGACCCGAAGTGGAGCTCAGTAGATGGAAACAGCCACGGGAGCTTCTCTGCCAGCCCTTAAGGAATAATGAAGTACTGAAGGAGAAGCAGGAGCTTCTCCTGCTGGGATTCATCTTTAGATCACAGGCTCACAGCCCTAGAAGGAACCTGGTCCAACTCCCCAGTTTAACAGCTGTTGGAACCAAAGCCAGCAGGGGCAGTGACAGGCCCAGAGTCTCACCCAGCCAGTAGCTGGAACAGCCAGGACTAAACCCCAGGTTTCTTGACCTACAGGAGCTCCACAGCTCACCTTGGCAAGAGTCAGCTGGAAAGCCACCTCCTCCAGGAAGCCTGCTGAAATTTCTCTGGTCACTCTGGCAACCCCTCAGCATGACACCTCACAGGGTCTCCAGGTCCCCCCCTCTTTCTCTCGTTTGCATTCTCACCCTACTTATTTCCATAGGGCCTCTGCCATACATCATGCTTCTAGGGCAGGGGCCTGGGGTTGCCAGGGTGACCTCAAGGCCAGCAGGAGAACCCAGACTCAATTCTGGGCCAGGAGCCAGCAGGCCCTTTGCTGGTACCTCAGCTGGGGCCTGAGCCAGGCAGCTAAGTCCTAGCTCAGGTGACCACACCAGGCCAGGGCTGGTCGGTGCCGAGCCACCTCGGGTCAGGAGTGGCTAGGCCTTCATGCAGCTGATACCACACCCCACCGGCCACACTGAGCAGCCCTAAGTAGGGCATCACGTATCAAGTCCAGGAGGTGGCCTGGGGATGTTTACAGGTGAGCACCCACACAGACTGTCCTCCAAGAACTGTATGTCCTCGTAGCTGGCCCCTCTCAGCCCACCTTCTCCTCATCAGATGGGCAGCAGGCAGGCCACTTTATCCTACCTGTCCTCTGTTTTTATTAGATAAGGACTGTGGCCCAGAGAGGGTAAGTGGCATGGCCAAACAGACTCAGCGTTCTGGAAGCAGAGCAGGGGCTGGACCTGGGGTCTCCTGGGGCTAGTTCCGGCTCCTGTCATTGCACATTCTTCTGGCCTTCTAGGTCTCTGGGCAGCGAGAGCCTGGCTCAGCGCCAAGCCCACAGCAGACACTCAATAAATATTTGTTAACTAGATGACTGACTGAAGAGGCTCTCTCCTTGGAGGCAGAGGCCTTCGGAGAATCCCAGGGGATTCCGACAGGGAGGCATTGGAGGTCATATCTCCTGGCAAGGTAGCGAGGCAAAGGCTGGCCCTGGCCCAAAGGCTGGGGAGGAGGGATGTGACCTCTCATCCCCTTGCCGTCGCTGCTGCCTGCTGCCCCCTGTGAGGGAGGACAGAGGGCAGCCATGCCTGCCAGGATGGCAGCTGAGCAATGGGTCCAAGGCTCATTAACTCGGAGCCGTGCCCTTGGTTTCTGAGCCTGGGCCCAGAGTGCAGGCTGGCACGTAGAGCCCCTTAATTAAATTAGGGAGACTTCCAAATGAGAGGGGGCCCAGAGCCAAGCTGCAGTCCCAGACACGCTGGCCACAGCCCAGGGCACTGTGTCCCCATGCTTGGGACTGCGGGTGCTCCCTCCTCATGCCCGGCCCCATCACGGGCAGGGCGTGGGAGCCTCTGGTGTGTTCTTACCCACACACTTGTCCTCACTTTCCGCCATCTGGCACAACCATAGGACCATTGGCTCATAGCTGAGTGAAGAGGGCCAGGAACAGGAATGGGGGAGAGGGCATGAGACAAGGTCTTGTCATCTTGGAGGGAATCTGAGGCTGCCCTGGGAGTCAGGAGGCTCAGGGGCAAAGCTGTGTGACCTTGGGTAAGTCACTGTCCCATACTGAGCCTCAGTTTTCTCATCTATAAACAGAACAGATATTTTCTAAAGACTCTTCCAGTCTCCTGATCCAGTGACATATAATATAAAGGGGCTGACCTGCCTCTCCCTAGTGGATTCCATCTTCCCTGGTTCCCAGGCCAAACTTTTAGTGCTGCCATTCAACCCAGAGCCCTGAGGGCAGCCCTGAGGGACACCCAGCAGAAGCTCTTTACCTACCACCTTCAAGGTCTTTGAATGGCTAACTGCTAGCCCAGAAGACTGTCATCAGTCACTGGGAGAGGGACAGTAAGCCACGAGAACCCTAGTACCACTGGGAGCCGGCAGCCAGCTTATTAATGAACCGTTTGTAATGCAATAATTTGTACTTCTCAATTACCAGTGATGCTTGGTTTTACATGCATGCACTCATGCAAACACACTCAGAGTACACAGACGACCCAAAGGAGCAGAGGGCCAGGGAGACAGGGGGGCAAGCATAAGGCTAGGGGAAGATGTCCCTTCCTGGAGCTGTTTGCTTCCTGTGTCCTGGGCGGGGACGCGTTCTGGCCACAGCTGGAAAGTCTGGGATCGGGCCTGCTGACCCATGTGCCCGAGGCCCACGCTGGCTATGAATGGAAGGAAAGAGGCCATAACACCTGCCCCTCCCAACTCCTGTCCTGCCACCTCCAGCTGGACTTGTGGGGCTCATCCCAGGCAGGCCTTCTACCAGACCCGAGGCTTCCACCGACCCACTCTCCCTAAGTGGCAGGCGGGCCCCTACCCTCAGAGGTGTCGGCACGTACACCAACCTGTCCAGAGCTGGTGCTTGGGCTGCGGTGTGGGCAGGAGAAGCAGAGCTGCAGCTGCCCTTTCCCCAGCTTCAGCCCACTCCCAGGTGGCCCTGGAGCAGCAGCCCACCCGCCATGTCCGTCAAGCGTGACCCTGGGGGCTCCTACCTCAGGGATGCGGACGCTGTAGGGCTGGTTGTGAAAAGTGGGTGCGTTGTCATTCACATCCCCGACCTGAATGTTCACCTTCCGTGTGATCACCTGGCAAGAGAAGGGGGGGGGGCGGGATTTAGTGTTGGCATTGGCCCCTGGCCTCTTTCTGCCCAAGGGCCCAGGACCCTGCCTCCCAGGACAGCAGGGGCCTCAGGAGACACTCACCCCCTGATGGTCGCTGACAGAGAACTCCACTGTGAACTCAGACTTGGTCTGAAAGAGAAGGGAGGGAGGGAGACGGCAGAGTTAGAGGGAGGCACGCTGATGTCCTGAGTCCTGGGCCCTGGGCTCTAATCTGGCCTCGGCCTCTAAACTGCTGTGTGATCTTGAGCAAGTTGCTAGACACCTCTGTGGCCATTGCTTTAAATGTAAGGAGAAAGCAAAGGTTGGGGTTTTCAAACTCGTACCTTAATTTGCTAAGGGCTGCCATGTCACCAATTCCTGTGTCTCTGGAAAATGTCCTTTAGGGGAACACTGTTCATGGGGATCGACTTGTCTATACCATGGAGCCACCATTCTATGGCGGATGAACCCTGGGTCATCGTCCTTCTGGTGGGGACACCCCACCCACCCAGGGACACCCCACCCACCCCATTCCAATCCCCAGTCCAGATGTCAGCACTGATCGTGGAGGAGGGACTCCATTTAGGCAGGAAGATGCTACTTCGGGGTCAGAATGGGGCCTCAGAGGAAGCCCCTAAAAGAGGATGAGCCGGCCTCCCTCAGTGTCTGCCTCTGCCCCCAGGAAAGAACTGGGGCAGGGTATGGCCAGCTCGTACCTCTCTGTCCAGCGGCTGCCGCAGCCACACCACGCCTGTGTCGGGCTCCACGGCAAAGAAGCGGGAGGCCTCCTCCCCAGACACGCCGAACACCAGGGGGTCATTGTCCATGTCTCGGGCCAGCAGCTGCGTCACAGAGGAACCTGGAATGGCCATGGGAGAGGTCAGAGTGCAACTATGGGAGGTTGGTCCACTCCTCAGCACCTTGCTCAGGTGGCGGAAGCCCAGCGGGAGCCGCCACCCCGTGGACTGCCCCAGCTCACTGTGCACCTCTGGGCTCTGACCCAGGCTCCCTGCCCCCAGCCTGACCACTTGTCACAGCGTGTATATGCCCGTCACAGAGAACTGTGGCTCACCATGTTTTAGGTGGCTAACAGACAGCTGAGACCTGGGCCTGTCCCCCTTTCTTCTGATTTTAATGTGGAGACCCCCTCCTCCAAGTGGCTCGGATGAGGGCAGGCCCCTTCAATTCTTCTGTTCCAGGATGGGCACATAACTCAGCCTTAGCCAATCAGAGCATTCCATCTCCCTGGTCACAGCGATTGGTTCAGGGATGAGCACGTGTCCCAAACAAACCAGTCAAAGCCAACCCTGGGGCCTGTGCTTGAATGGGAAAGAGGAGCCCTCCTTCCACGGGGTCGCTAACTTGGCCCTGCTGGCAGCCACCTGTGGCACCCCCCGGGAAGGGCTGGCCTGACAATGAGGCCAGCAGGGGGCAAATAGAGCCACACGGGGCACGGGAGAGACTCCTGAAGGTTTGAGGGTGGGCGGCCAGCTGTGCCCGAGTTTAGCTCCAGCCTCTGGACTTCTCAGCTACATGAGCTAATAAATCCGCCTCCCCTCACGTTTTTCTCTTTGGCCTGAGTCCGCTGAGTTGGATTTCTGCCTTTTGCAAATGGAAGCACCCTTTCTAATTCACAACATACTACAATACTTGGCATTCGCCCAACAGTGACTAGGTGCTGGCCTTGTGCTAAGTGCTGGAGAACACAGAGGTTAGGAAGATGTGGCCCGGGCTCCAGGAAATCGAGGCCAGACTGGGTACAGGGGGTGGTTTCTGTTCAAAGGAGAGGACTGAGGTGTCCCTGTTCCCCAGGAAACACAGCCCTGGCCAGAGGCCCCCAGGATGCCTGGCCTAGAGCCCTGCCTAAGAAGCCCTAGTGTAGGGCACCTTCCCCCGGGAATCACAGCTCTCCCTAGGTAGCCTTCGGGCAGGGTGACCAACCCCCTGGTTTGTCTGGGACTGAGGCAGACATACTAAAACCAGGAGGTTGCAGACAACTGGACGGGCTGGCTGCCTTAGCTCCGGAGGCCCTTGCACCTCCAGGAACTGTGCAAAATGTCACGGGCACACAGTGTCACTTTCTGCAGAGCGAGTCTATAGTCTTCACCTGATTCTCAAAGGGGTGGTTAGATTAGAATCACGGCCTTGGGCAAATCACTTCTTTTAAAGCCTCAGTTTACCCTATAAGATGGAACACTCTTCCCCAAATACAGATTCTCGTGTTTACTGAGTAGCTCTGACGATCAAGCTAAGTAAGCAAGGATTCCAAACTCTGGGACTATTATCTAGAAAAGAACACTAATGAGCTTTTCTAAGTGAACTTCTGAAAGGACAGTTGTTCTTTTTTTTTTTTAAAGATTTTATTTATTTATTTGACAGAGAGACAGCCAGTGACAGAGGGAACACAAGCAGGGGGTGTGGGAGAGGAAGAAGCAGGCTCCCAGCAGAGCAGGGAGCCTGATGTGGGGCTTGATCCCAGAACTCTGGGATCACACCCTGAGCTAAAGGCAGACGCTTAACGACTGAGCCCCCCAGGCGCTCCTGAAAGGACAGTTCTAACATGACAATGATAACTAATATTTCTGAGTGCTAACCACACTCTCGACACTGGGCTAAGAGGTTTCCATGTACCGTCTGATTCAATCCTTACCATTATTCTCCCCATTTAATAGATAAGGTAACAAAGAATGATTAAGTAATTGACCATGGCCCACAGTTAGTAAATAGCAGAGCTGGAATTCAGATCCCAGGCATTCTGGGTTTAGAGCCCTTGTTTCCACAACCCTACACATCTCAACACTTGATATGTGAACTCAAGATTCAGGACTTCTATGGACATGACCCTCAGACCCTGACCAGAAGACTAACACTTGGAAAAGGAAGATACCGGGCAATCACTGGGCTCTGTGGATATGCCAGACAGAGTACTAGGCTCATTCACCCAGGTTATGTCATTAAATCATCCCAGCTACTCTGTTTGGTAGCCATTATTCTACCCACTTTACAAATTAGGAAACTGAAGAGCAGAGAGGCAAAGTCCCCTCTCCAAGGTCACACAGCACAGCAGGATACGGCAGCATCCAAGGTGATGGGAGGAGGTGAGAAGCAGGAGGAAGAAGAGTAAAATCATGGAACAGAGTCGGAACAACCTCGGAGACCTTTTGGAGAGCCCAAACTTTCCATTTTAAAGATGGAGAAGCTGAAGGCGTTTTGCTAGTTGTCCCACAACTAGAACCCAAATTTCCAGACTCCCAGCGCAGGGCTCCATCTGTATGAGGAAGGAGGAGGATGTGAAGTCATCGATAAACCAAGAGCATCTCTGCAAAGCATCTGTGTTGTTCAATGGCAAGCGATTGTTTTATACTAAAATAAATAGGGTATTTTGGAACACAATGTAACAACTTATTTTTTAAGACCGAACCTAAAGCTATAAAAGAACTTCCAGCCTCCCCCTGGCTTCCAGGGATGCACATCTCCTTTCTGTTCCCCTCAGGTGTGCTGGAATGGCAAAGTTTGAAAGGCTACATCCTAATGCCTTGGGGAGAGTCCATGTGAGGAATCTGAGGCCCCGAGCGGCCCCGCCTGCCCACAGCATAATGAGCCCGTGGCGGCCCCCTGGAGTGAACGCTTCACCTGCCAACCACCGTCAGGGTCCAGCCCAGGTGGGGGATATGGGACCAAGCTCTCTGCTGGCCGATGGGATTCTGGAAAAGACCACCCTGGCCCTCTAGCCAAGGTCATATGACTTGGCCCGATATCCCAAATGGCTCTCTTAGGCCCGATGCTCAGGCCCTTCCAAGAAGGGGGGCACTGGGCAGGACATGGATGGGGCCATCAGCTGCTGTCGCCCACCCTATAATTTCCTGGACTTTTATCCATTTTCCCCTCAATTATGCGCTGCTCAAAATGGTCCTTTTCGGCTTCCTCACAGGCTCTTGCCTGCTTACGCCTTCTTTGTGTCCCAGGTAATTGCTAGTGACCTTTTCTAAGTGTACTAATTAAAGGTGCCGATTTAATATTATATTTAAGACAAGACGCCCCGCAATTTTCCAGCTGGGCACAAACTGGAAACCCCCGCCCAGGGCTGTTCTGTCACTCCACAGAAGCTGGGCCTCGCTTTGGCTTCTCCTGGACACAGGGCTTATTTCTCCACCAGGAAGCCTTCCAGCAACCTCTGTTTGCACCATTCACACAGGAACGAGGCCAATCTGTGAGGCCCCACTCCAGCCCAACGGTCCTAGAAGCAGCCACTCAGGAGAACCATCCCTGACTGTGGGGCCCTGGGGTACACATATCACACTGCACGTTTGCTTCCCACCTGAGAAGCAGATAACATGCCCTCCGACTCAGACCGCGGAATACCTGGAGTTTAGTGTTTTGTTCTAAAATTGGGATAAAATGCATGGAATACAAAATGCATCGTTTTAACCATTTTAACATATGCAATTCAGCCATATTAGGTACGTCCACAGTGTGGTGCAACCATCACCACAATCTGCTGCTAGAATATTTCCATCACCCCCAAAAGGAAATCTGTACCCACTCAGCAGTCAGTTCCCATTCCTCCCTCCCTCCGCCCTGGCAACCACGAAGCCACTGCACCTCTCTATGAATTTGCCTGTTCTGGATATTTCCTATAAATACAATGATACGATGGGTAGTCTTTGTGTCTGGCTTCTTGCACTCAGAATAAGTCTTTGAGGTTCATCCATGTTGTAATGTAGTATGTAATCCCTTCCTATGGCCGAGTCACATTCTGTTGTATGGAGAGATCACACTTTTTTGTATCCATTTATCTGTTAATGGATTTTTGGGTTGTTTCCCCCTTCTGGCTATCGTGAATGGTGCTGCCATGAACATTTGCCGGCAGGAACAAGGAACGAGGAGTAGAATTGCTGGGTCCCGGGTAATTCTACATTCAACCTACTAAGGAGCCACTGAATTGTCTTCCACAGCAGCCACACCATTTCTGTGCCTACCAGCAGTGGATGAGGCCCGGAGCTCTTTCCAAGGGTAGGAAGGACACTCAACGATTGACCGGGACTGGACACCCCCTTGCACAGTGCAGAGGTGGGAGCTGGCAGTCCTCCATTCCAGATGCTTCTGGTACCTGGCCCGCTAGGCCTCAGCACATGCCACTGTCACACACACCAGCCCGACCTCCAGTGCCAGCCTGGCACTCTCTGCTGAGGGTTCTGGCCATTGGAGACTGCCTCCCCCACCCCGGACAGGCTGACGTGCCAGGGACTAAAAGCTCTAGCGGCAGTGCTCAAAGAATGACTGAGGCAAGGTGGCGAATAAAGAGGTGGCAGATAACCGCTTCAGCTCCCTCCCCTCTTGGGGGGCTAACGCAGAGGCGTGTTGTACCCTGGCTCTCAGAGCTCCCTGCTGGGACTCACCCCCATGGGGTAGACGTGATTGGTCATGTGTCTTCACCTCCCTGTCTCACCTCCTCAGTCCTCACCTGCGTTTTCTGGAACCCTCTTTCCCACAAACGATTTGCACTTGAACCCTCATCACCAGGCCTGCTTTGGGGGGAACCCACAGAAGATACCCCGTAAAATTGTGGCATCAGAATCACCCGAGAAGTAACAGAATAGGTTCCCAGGCCTTGCTGACTCAGGTGGCCCTGGGGGACGTGGGGAGAGCCCAGGGTGTGAACTTTTAACACAGCAGCCCTACTCTCCCTGCGAGAGAGCCTGACGCACAGCCAGGGTGGGACGCCCTGAGACTGCTTTATAGCAGGGAGAGCTTCAAATATTTAACAATGGGCATAGTACAGGCATCAACCAATCAGAAAGGATGCCGGCCGTAAACAACCGGACGGGTGCGTGCCGACTGTAAGTCAGCATGGTTTATGGCTCCCATTTCAGATGCAGAGAAAAGCTCCTCCGGCCCCAGGATGATTTAAAGGCTCAGTCTTAGGGCTCTTGGCTCAATCAGTGAGGCAGGAGGACTCTCTGTTCTTGGCCCCCCCACCTCTACCCTCACGGGGAAGGGTAACTCCACAAGGCTAGCCCCCTCGGCTCTGTGGCAACCGGATCCAGGCGGGGGCCACGCCTCGCCTCATGGGTGGAAAGTGGAACTCTAAAGAGCTTAAGTCCCCGCACACCCCTGCCCATAGCAGCGTTACTCCCAACAGCCAAAAGGTGGAAGCAACTCACAGGTCCATTGATGGAAGAAAGAATTGACAAAACGCGGTCTATATCTATAATGGAATATTATTCAGCCTTAAAAAGGAAGGGAATTCTGACATGCACTGAAACAAAACATGATCAACCTTGAGGACACACTGCTTAGTGAAACAAGCCAGTTACAAAAGGACAAACGTGATATGAATCCCCTTACACGAGATATCCAGTGTAGTCAAATTCACAGAGACCAAAAGTTGAAGGGTGGATGCCAGGGGCTGGCAGAGAGGGGAGAATGGGGAGTTGCTGTTTAATGGGTATAAAGTTTCAGTTTTGCAAGATGGAGAGAGTTCTGGGGATCTGTTGCATGACGACATGAATGTCCTGAACACTCCAGAACTGTACATTAAGACATGGTTAAGATGGTAACTTTTTGTTGTGGTTTACCACAATTAAAGAATTTAATGCCCAAACTTAATCGGATTAGGTCCAAGGCCCTAGCCATCTGGCCTGAGGCAGCACCTCCCACATCTCGCACTGGCTCCCGGGCTTACCCCTCCCGGACCTGGACCTTCTTTCTGTTCCCGAACAGTTTGTGGTTGCCCCAGGGCCTTTGCCCTGGTTGTGCCTTCTGCTGGGCATGTCCCTACCCTGCCAGCTTCCTCACTATTCCCCTCTCAGCCTAAGAGTTACCTTCTCAGAGAGACCTTCCCCATACTTGATCATACACAGAGAGTCTATCTGAAGGGACGCCCCATCACTCCAAGTCCCTGCATCCCGTGTCACTGTCCTCATGGCTCTCCTTCTTTTGAGCTGACTGCGTTTGTTCACCTGACTTGCAGACAGCCTGCCCCAGCCCCTGCCCGGCATGCAAGCACACCTGGGTTAGCTCCACGGGGGCCAAGGCCTGGCCTGTCGTGTTCCGTTGTGCCCCTAAACCTAACACAGGGGCTGGCATTCCAGGGGTGCTCAATAAAGAGCCACTGGGTAAACAAATGGGTCCCGCCAACTGTCTAGAGGTGCTAGGCGACAACAGACCCCAAAGTCATGTTAGATCTGTGAGCCACAGCAAGGGGAAAGAGGATAGCCAGTTAATTCCTAATTATGTATACTAATGGACAGGAAAAAGCATGGCTAATCGAAACCTAATAATGCCCAAACCGTAGTGCTTGCTTTGGGATGCAGGCAGCATCATAGCTGGGTACTGGCTGGGGGTCCAATCTCTCAGGAACTAGAGCCCTGTATTCCACTCTTGGGCAATGTACCCCAACCTGGGGCCATGAACTCTATCCTGTAGCTCTGTACCCCATCCTGGGGTAATGTTCTCCATCCTGGGGTATTTATTACACCTTATCCTGGGGACCATCTACCCCATCCTGGGCCACGGACCCTATCCTGGGGGCCATCTATCCCATCCTGGGCCATGGGCCCTATCCTGAGGGCCATCTACCCCATCCTGGGCCATTGACCCCATCCCACGGACTGTGGACCCATCCTTGAGGCCAGGTACCCCAACCTGGGCAATACATCCCATCCTGGGTGCCATGTACCCCATCCTAGGGCAGTGTACCCCATCCTGCAGCCCAGGGGCCCTGGTTGGGATGGGGATCCACTCAGTAGGCTGCAAATGCCCCTGAGACGCACAGGGCTGGTGACACATCTCCGTGGTGGCCTCAACCCCTCAGCAGCAGGCCCCGTCCGTCTTCCAGGCAAGGGACGCACAATCACAGCTTTCCCTGCAGCCCTGCTGGGCCCACGCTGATCGCTAAGATGACTGCTATTACTATTATTGTTGTTATTTGTGCCGAGGAGTGAGGGCTGGGATTGGCGTGTCATGCTTTCCTGGAGAGCTGTGTGTTTTGCCCGCTAGACGAGGGGTGGGCCAGAAACTCAGGCAGGGCAGTGGCGGCTACAAGCCTTCTTATTTATTCTGGATGGGGGGAGATGAAAGCTGTTTGCTCCCCAAACGCCAAGTGGGAATCACAGAACGAATGAAAGGGCTGGAGAACACGCTGTGTCCTCCTGGGAGCTGCGTCTTCCTACAGCAAACCTCCGATTGTGCCCACCCCACTCAGACACCTCCGTAGTGCCCACAGATTTCAACCCAACTCCTTCCTGAGCTGGCCAACGCCCCTCCCAGCTTGCGCTCGACTCCCTGGCGGCTCACATTCCCACCGCGTCCCTGGGCTGGGACGCCAGCCTGCCAGCAGCCCTTAGGCACACCGTGGCTCTGCGTGGCGTGGGCTCCTGTTGCTCCGAGGGCCTGGAAGGCCGCTCCTCCTCCCACCGCCTCTCAATCCCACTCACCGGTAAATGCATGCCTCAAATGCCACCCTGGTCACAAAGTTCTCTCCCCTCTGCGCTCCCTGAGCCACTGTCCCTACCTCCGTCCAGCACAGAGAGGTTATTGGAGGCTGATGTCCTGGGACATGATTTCAAATCTTCCCACTGCTCCAGGAGGGACCGTGGCTCCTCTCTGGGGCCCAGGAGCCAGCCGGTGCCTTCCCTTGCCAAGCACAAATGGCTAATCCATCACAGTTCCCTTTTCCATTGAGTCTATACTCAACTTCAGATTCCTTCGCGATGCTGGGTTATACACTGCCACTACCAGCCAATCTTCAACCTAAAAGGACTTCACGTCAGCCTTGACCTATTGTCCCTTCCCATCCAGGGACCAAGGATCTTACCATCCGCCCCTACCGGGCTCAGGGCAGTTGGAAGGGAGAGAATCAGGCTTGGAGTCTATGGGCAAACTCAGAAACACGGGCTAGTTATGGCTGAAGTTGAGACAAAGCCCCATATTGTGCAGAGGGAGAAGCAGGGGTCCTGGCTGGGAGACAGTCGGGTGCTTGGGAGCTGCGGATTGGGAAGTGCACTGGGAGTGGCTGAGTCAAGGAGGAGCAGATGGCGGCCCCCAGACCCAGATGAGAAGCCATGGCTTATGACCAGGTCTTTCTGAGAATAACCAGTCCCTGCTCCCCACACGCCCCAGGCCCACCCTTCTCCTCCTGGTCCCGAGGGGCCTAGCTGCACTGGTCTTGGTCTCTGCCAGAGCCAGGGACTCCTGCCCTCCCCCTCTCCCCAGGAATGAGCCCCCCAGAGCCAGGGCTGGCCTTGGAGCCTGCAATCTCATTTGTCTCTCCTCTGGGATCAGACAGGAGGGTTAAGTGCCTTGATTCCTGCGGATAATCTCATTTGTCTCAGGTTCACCCTCCCCATTCTCCTGCCTTCAGTCAGGCTCCTTCCTCCTAATCCCCCTCAGGGGCTTGAACTTGGTTTGACCTCAGAGGGGCTGATTTTTGTTTTTGGGTTTTTGTTGTTGTCCTAGGCGGCTTTCTGGGCCTGGGGGAAACCAGAGTGAGTTCTGAGGTGGACCCCTCTCTACTGGAGGCAGGTGGAGCCGAGCCTGCCTCATTACCCTCATCAGAAAACCCTCGCTCTAATAAAGGGCACTGGCTCTGAGCCGTCTTCATGTCCTCTCTCTCCTGTAGTTCGGTCCGCTCAGAGTAGATGGCATGAACTGTCTGGGGGAAAGGAAGCTAGTATTCATTAAGCGTCCACTGTTTACCTGGCACCGGGCTCAGTGGTTTTCATACATTCTCACTGTCATCTATTTCTCATCAGGACACCACAGAGAGGGGTTAGCATCCCCACTATACAGACGAGAAAAGTGAGGCTCAGAGGGGTAAAGTGACCCACCTAAGGTCACACAGCTAGGAGGTGGCAGAGTGAGGATTTGAACATAAGTCGGTCTGACTCAGAATTCGTGTTCCCTTCCCCATCCTCATGGCTTTTATCACAAAGCCTGTTGTTATCCAAGCCCTAATCTGAGCAGCTAAACACTGCCCTCTCCTCATCCCACAGAGACTGACCCCCACAGACATCCCCAGACCCCCTCCATGTTTTAGGCTCCTGCATACTTTAGGCTGCTCTGGACCCCCGGGGTTACCTGGCTGGGCTGAAGGTGAGTACCCTTGGGGCAGGGACTGTGGGGACCCACCCATCACCCTGGCTTTCCACCGCCCACTTATCACATGCCAGCAAGATGGCAATTCCCTCCTGAGAGTCCAGACGGGTGGCTGGCTCACTTGAGCACACAGGTGTCTGATGGCCAAGGGGACAAGCTAATTCAGCAGAGAGGAAGGAGACATTAAACTGAGCAGGAGGATAGAAACCACGGGGTTTGGTGGCAGGGCAGAGGACGAGCAACATGTTACTGTTCTTTTAAAGTAATAAGCCCAAGAGGAGAGATCGGAAATCAAATACTTGAAGGACCTGGACGAGAGTCTCAGAAACTCAGAGCCGTTCCACTTTTGGCACAACAGACACATAAAAAATCATCATTGCCAAGGGCTGCCAGGCCCAGCCGCAGACACTGACGTGCTCTCAGCCCCTATAACCTTATGAGTCACAGAGAGGTTGCGTTACTTGCCTAAAGTCACACAGCTAGCACGTGACCGAACTGGAACTGTTCAGTGACTCCTCTGATGCCCATGATGCCATTACAGTCCTTCCCTCATTCATTCAACAAACACGGCCCGAGGCCCCGCTCTAGGCACTGGTGATACAACCACGAACAAAGCAGACAGAAGTCCGTATGCTCCTGGAGCTGCCATTCCAGTGGGCACGCCTACACACCCGTTAGGCCACATGCTTTTCGTGGCCGTTCCCAGGCACACGGGGGAAGCACGAGCATGGGCTGAGGGTCTCGCCACTGTCGAGACAGATGTATGGAGAGCTGCAGCCCTGCCCTCTGCCCTGCTTCATGGGCTGTGGCCCCCAGGATGAGCACTGGGCAGGGAGGTGAGGGCCGTGGGATGCAGGATCAAAGCGCACAGACGATATTTCAAGAGGAAGACAGCCTCAGTGAAATCCCTTTGTAAGAAGACACAAGTGGTCAGGCATACGACTGACAGGGCTGCACGGAATGGCGCTCAGTCATAACTTCCTGTGTGGTCCTGTGTGACCGTGAGGGAGTCACGCCCTCTCCGAGCAACCATCCCCCATGGACACCATGAAGGGGCCGACATCAATGGCCAAAGCACAGAGATCCTTGGGGAGAATCAATTCCAAGCCTGGCAAGCGGGCCTCGGTTCATGTGCTGGGCTGGTCCCCAGGTCGTGGTTCACGGAAGGATCTTGAGGCTGCATGGGTTCAGTGGGACAAAGCACTGTGACCCATTAGACACCTGCTGTGAGCGGGGGACGGACCACACTCTCATTCTTGAGGAGGCCAGCAAACTAGGGCTGGGCAGCTCCATGACAATCCACGGCCGCCCAGCTAACGGCTACAGGCGGCAGAGTTGACACTCGATCAGTCTTGGGCTCCCAGTACGCCTTCTGCCTCACAACATTCAAGTCCCATCTGATTCAAATACCTCCAAGACTATGGTCCCGTTTGCCACACCACGTACAAGGCTCCTGGCTGGCAAGGCTTCCCAAACTAGTGGAGACACCCGGGGAAGCAGCCTGACCTGTACGGCCGGGGTCCGGGCTGGCCTGGACACTCTTTTCTGCACAGGAATAGCAGCCTGAAGAAGAAACAGCCATGGATGAAGAGGCTCCAGAAGGCTCTGTTTGACCTTCCTGAGTCCTTGCTGCCAGCTCCCAGGCCCAGGGGGGCTGAAGTCCTGTCACAGGGGCCCAGAGAGCCAAGCGGTAGTTACCAGATTTAATAACAGTGATAATAGTGGGGTGGGTATTTTTTTCCCTTCTCCTGAAACTTTTCAATTCATTGAACTGTTCAATTAACTTTACAAAAGGAAATGTGGAAAAATGTCGGCAAATTGAACTTGACATTATCATTAAAATAAACAGAGCACTGCAGGCCTTTAAAGGCTCACAAAGAGATTATCCAAACACTTGCAGGGCGTGCTGATTCCTTCCTGCTCACGGGGACCCTGGCCCTCCCCTCCTGCCCGAGCTTGTGCCCTGGTCAACACTCACATTCCCCCAGCTCTGAGCGAGGCCCTGCCAGCATCACCCGTCATCACCACCCTCCCCTCGCTGTGAAAGTGAAGGAGGGGGCCAGGCTCTGCTAACCAGCTGCCGTCCCCAGTGAGTCCCTTTCCTCTCCGGCCAACAATGGAGTGTTTTAGTCCAGTGGGTCTCGGGCCTGGCTGGACATCAGAGTCCAGATCCTAGTCATCTAAAATTCTTTTCAAAGGGAATTTGGACCTAAAGGCCTGACTTCAGAATCCCAATCCCTCCTGTGCCCCCAATCCCTTAGCCAGAGCCCAAGGCCCAGGGGCTGCAGATTTTCACCTCTCAACAGCAGGAAAGGATACTACTACTAAGAACCTAAGAAAGGTGTCATAGGGAACCAGGTGAGAAAGACACCCTTCCCCTCACCCCTTCTCTCCCTCCCACTCTCCACTGCCCAGGAGGCCAGAAACGTCCCTCCAGAAATCACTTCCTCTTTGAGGAGACTCATAATTACCCACAATGATCACAGCACCATGCATTTTGCCCTAAAATTAATACATCACGTTGAGAATGATATCGTACTAATTTATCACAAGATTTATGAAACTTGCACTTTTTCTAATGAGATTTATGCAAATGCCGCTCTTGACACTGTTTGTGTTTTAAAAAGTTTTGACAGGGAAGTGGGGGTCCAGCCCAGCTGGCAGAGGCCCTGCCCCCTACTCCAGGGCCAAAGGGGAGGGGCTCCATAGTGGTTCCTGCCCTTGGAGGGCCCCAGGTGAGCAAGCCCCTGGGCCTTTCTACTGGGCTCATCCCTCAGTCCCATCTCTCCCCAGATACACCCTTATTCATCTGGAGCCAGCCCTCCGAGCGCGTGTACCCGTTGCCTCAGGTGGGGAGGCCGTTACAGGGGGTGGGGCTGCTTCTCTAGGTGAGCAGGGTCTCTCTCGCCCAATCAGAGAACTTCCAGGCCCTCGGTCCCTGAGAACAATCACAGGTGACAGCATCCCACTAGCCAGGGCGTGAGACAAGAGCAGCACACAGAAGCAAGGGATAAGGTGGCACTCACTCTCGGGGCTGACCCCATACTTGCATAAGCCTCAGAGTGTCCCCTAAAATATTGTGTCCTGGGTGCCTCTCCTGCCTCACCCTAGTCCCCACCTTGCCACTAGCTACCATTCACTGAGCACCTACCGTAGGACAGGTACTCTGTTAAGCACTTCACACACACGATCTCATTTGATATTTACCACACACCTGGGAGAAAGGTATTTCCCACACTCAAGGGAGGAGACTGAGTCTCAGAGAAGTTTGGCAATTTGCTCAAGATCACACAGCTAGGAAGAGGTGGAGTCAGAATTCAAATCCAGGCCCATCTGACCCTGAAGACAATTTTTTCTTCAGAACTGACCCCAAACAAGTCACAGGGGACTTCCCTCTTCTGGGGGTTTAGTAATACCAAATACCCAAGAGTCATATCCCACATATTCCGTTATCTAGAACATGGATGAAAATCAGGAAATTAGCCCCAAAGGTCTTTGAGCAGCTAAAAGTCATAGCACAAAACCCATACACTAAATTTCAAGCCCATGATGAAAAAGAGAGATAAGGTCAGGTCCTCACTCTGAGCCTGTTTACTCCCACTTTACATACAATTATAATTAGATTGGTTCTTTGTTTTTTCAATTCATAGAAATGTCAAACAGTAATGAAAAGCAATAAACAATAACTTTCACTGTTCACAAAATGAAAAGATCAAAGCTCTCTGAAAAGTGATCACTTAAAATAATCTGAATCCCTCCACGAGCTCCTGTCAATGACAATACATCATCAGAGCATTCTATCCGTTCAATCTGTCCTGATGTGTTCAGTCCCGTGCCACGTAAGTGCTAAATGCTGAGTCATTCCTACGTAAGAAGGCAAGTGCATATGTAAGAGATCTTATGAATATTCCGTGCAAGTCACTCTAATTTAAAAAGATTTTATGCTTAAAGGAATGCTCCCCAAAGTGTATTTCACGAATCCTTCATTCTCTAAGATGCTAATGGCTACTCCATGAAAACGCACTCCTTGGTCAAAGAGGCGTAGGAACACTGCCTTAGAGAAATGTAAACAGGGTTCCTTCCTGCAGAACGTCCAGAGCCTTTCTTATATTAACATGCGTGCTGAAGCTCCACGGGTGGTAGAGAGGATAGAGCTTTCCCCAGATTTATTTGGCCAAAAAACCCTTTCTTCTAAGAGCATCTCAACGGGAAAAGGGTATAAGTGGTTCAGGAAATAATAATTGAGGAAACACTGGGCCAGGAATTTTTCTGGTTATATTTACTTGAGGCATATCTTTTTTTGGGAGGTGAGGGTGGGTGGGTGAATGGATGGATGGGTGGATGGGTGGATGGGTGGATAGGTGGGTGGATGGGTGGATGGATGGATGGATGGATGGATGGATGGATGGAAGGAATGATGGGTGGATGGATGGCTAGGTGGGTAGATGGATGGGTAGATGGGTGGGTGGGTGGGTGGATGAATGGATGGATGGATGGATGGATGGGTGGATGGATGGATGGAATGATGGGTGGGTGGATGGCTAGGTGGGTAGATGGATGGGTAGATGGGTGGATGGATGGATGGATAGATGATGGACAGATGATGGATGGGTGGATGGATGGGTGGATGGGTAGGTAGGTGGGTGGGTGGTTAAGTAGGTGGGTGGGTGGAGAGATGGATAAATGGATGGATGGATGGATGGATGGATAGATGGACAGATGGAAGGAATGATGAATGGGTGGATGGATGAGCAAATGAACAATGAGTAAAGGAATAAATAAACGAATAAACTGTTTTTATCCAAGGAGCATATGCGAATCTCTGTCATTGAGGGGAACACATGAGTACAAAGCCTGGGACCACTCCTCCATATGAATCAGCCCATTTCCCCACCAGGTTATAAGTCACTGCTTCATGAGGAGGGAACTTTGGCCTCAAAGGAGGACATCAGGTGAGCTGCTTTTCACTGGAGCCAAATCCTAAGCACCTGACACACTGAACTAATACTCATAATAACTCTAAACATGTGGATGGTGCTCAATACTTAGAAAGTGCTTTCCTGGCCATTCATTCCAGGTCCTCTGCCACCACACCCTCTGGCAGCGGGCTGGCCAGTGGCTACACACTCTCTTAATGGGGAAGGAACTTACAGTTCAGCACAGCTGAGTGAGGAATCCAGAGTCATCCAGGGTAGGTTCCTGGAACTGGAGTCAGAGGCCCAGGTCCCACTCCTGGCCCCATCTGTGTAACCTAAGCAAGTCTGGCCACCTCACTGACCTCACTGCTGCCTCAGAAGCTTATGGCAACAGTGAAGCCAGAAAACATAAGAAGAAACACGTCATAAATCCCAGACATCCTCAAAAGGCTTCAATTCCCCCACAGCGGATCCCAACCAAAGCATTTCGCACACTCTGTCCTAACTAGTTGCCGACCTCTTCTGAATCTACCCTCTGACCGTAAGCACCCCAAGGGCAAAGACTATGGCTCCTGCTGCCTGCTGTACCCCAAAGCTTCACACAGTCCCTGGCACAAGACAGGTCTCTGATCAGTGTCTACTGAACAAATGAGTGAGTGAGTGAAGGAATGGATAAATGAATGAATGAATGAATGAATGATGAATTACTGTGTAAACACAATGTGATTTGATTCTAGAATTTGCAGGAGTGTGGGTTTTGGAATGCTAAAAGGATTCCATCCCCAGTCTCTACTGGGCACATTCCAAGGAGTACCTGCTGTTTTTGCTTTGAGGGGCACACAGCTTTCCCAGTGGGCAACCTGCCTGGTGCCTGTCTAACTGGGAAGGATGTTCTTTAATTAGGTCTGCTTAGTTTTTAATTAGGCAGAGGACAAACTTGTGGAGTCCTTGGAGGTCCCCTTTCCGTTGGAATGAGGATTCTTCTTCCTAGTCCTCTGTGAGGAGAGTTGGAAGTGCTCAGGCCCCACATCATTGAAACGGTGTACACGTGGGCGGGAAGTGGGAAGTCGTAAGTGGAGAGTTAGGGTGGGCTGCGGAGGGGTTCACTTGCCTTTTAGAAGGGACTGCCTGGAGATTGGCTACCTACATACCTTTTCATGTATACCTGTCACACCATGGTTTATAGTACCCCCATTCTCTAGATGGGGTTATAATTCACTTTGGAAACTTGCGGGCAAAACTCAGGCCCCTTTCTTTTCTCTTTTTCTGGGTCTTCTCTTTTAAATTGTTCTGGGAAATCTGTGTCAAGAGGCCTAGAAAGGGAGGTAGAGGATATGTGCTCCATTCCTACTGGGTCCTGCATTTCACTATAGACTGTCAGGGGCCAGGTGATCATCAGTGCCTAGCAGACCATTTTCCCCCCAGAGCAGGTCAGAGAGCATGGCAGGATGCCAATGAAAATATCCTACTTCCCACCGGGCAAATACAGGAGGCACTGGCTGCCTTCCTAGCCCCACCTAACCAAGGCTGACGTGGCACTGTGGGGAGATGTGCCCAGTGAGCCAAACAGTCCCTGAATGTGGTTCCTGAGGGGTGTGGTGGCCAGGACTTGCCCATGCCCCAGTGGAGAAGGGGGTCCTCTGGCTCCAGTGGGAATCACAGAATGTCAGAGCTGGATGGGCCTCAGACATCAGGAAGTGCCCTCATGTTGCTTACAAGGACACAGAAGCCCAGGGTGAGTTGGGCTGGTCAAAGTCCCATATGCAGTGATGAGTCAGAACTAACGTTCTGCTCGCCTCTGTCACCAGTAAGTGCTTTTCTACCTCTTCTCTTCCAAAATATAGCCCTTCTCCAACCATCAACTTTTCTGCACACCCTTCCTCCCACAAATTATACTGAATGTATTAAGACAGTCTCAGAAAACAAAATGTAATGTTTCTGGCTACATCACAATAGAAGGGCATAGACTGTGACCCTAGTTTAGGTTGTAAAAGAAAACCCAACTCCTCCAACAGCAACTCAGTCAAGTCAACCACCACCACTATGGTTCAGTCAAAGCGCTTACCTGGTAAATGGGTGCTGAGGCTAATGTCAAGCTTGGAGGATTGGACTTCAGCTATGTGCCCCAAACTGTGCATGTCTGTTTATTTGACTGGGGACCTCGGGTAACTGGTGTTTTCCTAGGGGTGTGCCATGGACAGGGAGCTGGTGAGTTGGTGGTGTTGGATGGAAGGCAGGAGAAATCTAAAGGTGCCCAAGTGATGGCCTCAGCCAGGGCCAGCACCCCTCCAAAGTGGCTCCTGCTGAGGAAGGGGTGGGGGAGTCTCAGCAGCCAGCACACTCACAATAGTCACAGCCAGGCCTCACAGACAGCTACCCTGGAGGTCAGCCCTGCCTACCAGTGTGGCTGCAGCAGCTGTGGCCCAGCCATAAGAGGAGCACACTCACAGACCACACAGGAAACAACCCTGGAGCACTCGGTTCTGGTGACCACAGGACCCCTTCTAAATAAGGCCACTTCTTCAAGACCAGGAGAAGTAACTGATCTGCCTAATATATAGAAATAAACACAGAAAGTGAGGTGAAATGAGGAGACAGAGGAATAAGTTCCAAACAAAAGAATATGATAAAATCTCAGAAAAAGAACTAAACAAAACAGAGATAACCTACTGCATAAGAGTTCAAAGTAAAGGTCATGAAGATGCTCACTGAACTTAGGACAGGAATGGATAAACACAGTGAGAAGTTCAACAAAGAGACAGAACCTATAAGAAAGAACTAACCAGGGCTGAAGGGTACAATAATTAAAATGAAAACTATACTAGCTGGAATCAGTGGCAGATTAGAGAATGAAGAAGAATGAATTAGTGATCTGGAAGACAGGATAGAGGAAATCATCCAAGCTGAACAGCAAAATGAAAAAAAAAAAAACCCACATTTTTTTTTTTTTAAGTCAGATAGGTTAAGGGACCTTGGACACAACATCAAGTATACTAACAATCACATTACAAGATCCTAAAAGGGGAAGAGAGCAAGAAAGCAGCAGAAAACTTACTTGAAAAGATAATAGCTAAAACACTTCCCTAACCTGGAGAAGGAAACATCCAGGCCCAGGAAGCACAGAGAGAGCTCCAAATAAGATGAGCCCAAAGAGGTCCACACCAAGACATAGTAATTAAAATGTCAAAAATTAAAGATAAAAAGAAAGAATCTTACAAACAGCAAGAGAAAAACAAATAGTTATGTACAGAGGAACACCCATAAGACTATCAGCTGTTTTTTCAGCGGAAACTTTGCAGGCCAAAAAAGAGTGTCATGATATACACAAAACGCAGAAAGGAAGAAACTTACAACCACGAATACCCTACCCCATTTTGGAGCTGAAGGTTATCAACTTCAAAACTGAAGGGGTGATAAAGAGTTTCTCAGACAGAAGTTAAAGGCATTCATCACCATTAAATTGGCCTTATAAGAAATGCTACAAAACACTTTTTTAAACAGAAAAGGTCATAACCAAAAGTAAGAAAATTATGAAAGACAAAGAATCTCACTGGTAAAAGCAAACATATAGTAATGGCTGTGGATCAACCACTTACTAAGCTAGTATGAAGGTTAAAAAAAAGATATAAAATCAATTATATTTACAATAATTATCTAAGGTATACACAAAATAAAAAGATGTAAAATATGACATTGAAAACATGAGACATGGGGGGAGGTGGGGAGTAAAAATGTAGTGCTTTTACAATGTGTTCCAAGTCAAGCAATCATCAGCTTAAAATAGTGCTATGCATGGGGTGTTATACATGAACCTCATGGTGACCACAAACCAAAAACCTATAATAAATGTACATACACACAAAAAGAAAAAGGAATCCAAACATACACTAAAGAAAGTCACCAAATCACAAGAGAGCAAGGGAAGAACAAATAGAGAAGAACTACAAAAACAACTACAAAACAATTAACAAAATGGCAGTAAGTATGCAATTGTCAGTAATCACTTTAAATGTAAATGGACTAAATGTTCCAATCAAAAGACACAAGATGACTGAATAGAAAAAATGAGACCCATCTATATGCTGCCTAGAAGAGACTCACTTCAGACCTAAAGACACAACACAGACTGAAAATGAAGGGATGGAAAATGAAAAACATTTCATGCAAATGGAAAGAAAGCTGAGGTAGCAATAATTATATCATACTAAATAAGCTTTAAAACAAAGATAATAACAAGAGACAAAGGAGGGCATTATGTAATGATAAAGGAATCAATCCAACAAAAGGATATAACAATTTTAAACATCTATGGAATGCAACCAACATGGGAACACCTAAACATATAAAGCAAATATTAACAGACATAAAGGGAAAAATCAACAGCAATACAATAATAGTAGGGGACTTTAACACCCCACTTACATCAATGGATAGATCATCCAGAAAGAAAATCAATAAGCAAAGAGTAGCCTTAATAGGCCAGATGGACTTAATAGATGTATTAAGAATATTCCATCCTCAAACAGCAGAATACACATTCTTTTCGAGAACACATGAAACATTCTCTAGGATAGATCATTTATTAAGCCACAAAACAAGTCTTAATAAACTTAAGAAGAGGGGTGCCTGGGGGCTCAGTTGGTTAAGTGTCTGCCTTCAGCTTGGGTCATGATCCCGGTTCCTGGGATTGAGCCCATGTCAGGCTCCCCTGTTCAGCGGGGAGTCTGTTTCACCCTCTCCTTCTCCCCCTCGTTCCTGCTATCTCTCTCACTTGCACTCTGTCTCTCTCTCTCAAATAAATAAATAAATCTTTTAAAAAATAAACTTAAGAAGACTGAAATCTTATCAAGTATCTTTTCTGACCATAATGCTATGAAATCAGAAATCAATTACAAGAAAAAAAAATTGGAAAAAAACACCAACACATAAAAGCTAAACAATATGCTACTAAACAACCAATGCTTTAACAAAGAAATTGAAGAGGAATTTTAAAAATACCAACACAAATGAAAATGGAAACAACATTACAAAATCTATGGTATGCAGCAAAAGCAGTTCTTTTTTTTTTTTTTTAAAGATTTTATTTATTTATTCGACAGAGAGAGAGACAGCCAGCGAGAGAGGGAACACAAGCAGGGGGAGTGGGAGAGGAAGAAGCAGGCTCATAGCAGAGGAGCCTGATGTGGGGCTCGATCCCAGAACGCCGGGAACACGCCCTGAGCCGAAGGCAGATGCTTAACCGCTGTGCCACCCAGGCGCCCCAGCAAAAGCAGTTCTAAGACAGAAGTTCATAGTGGTACAGGCCTACCTCAAGACACAAGAAAAATCTCAAACAATCTAACCTTACACATAAAGGAACTACAAAAAGAGAACAAAGTCCAAAGTTAGTAGAAGGAAGAAAATAATAAAGATCAGAGCAAAAATAAAATAAAGGCTAAAAAAAATAGAAAGACTAATGAAACTAAGAGCTGTTTCTTTGAAAAGATAAACAAAATAAAAAAACCTTTAGCCAGACTCATCAAAAAAAAAAAAAAACTGAATAAAATCAGAAATGAAAGAGGAGAAATTAATTGACACCACAGAAATACAAAAGCGGTAAAAGAGACTATTATGAAAAATTGTATGCCAAGAAACTGGACAATCTAGAAGAAATGGATAAATTCCTAGAAACATATAATCATCCATACTGATCCAGGAAAAAATAGAAAATCTGGATAGACTGATAACAAGTAATGAAATGGAATTAGATATTAAAAAAACTCCCAACAAACGTCCAGGACTGGATAGTTTCACAGGTGAATTCTACCAACCATTTAAAGAAGAGCTCATATTTACCCTTCTCAAATTATTTCAAAAAATTGAAGAGGAAAAAACACTTTGAAATTCATTCTATAAGACCAGCCTTACCCTGATACCAAAACGAGATAAAGACATTACAAAAAATAAATTACAGATCAATATCCCTGATGAACAGACGCAAAAATCCTCAACAAAATATTAGCAAAGCAAATTTAACAATACATTAAAAAAAATTATTCACTGTGATCAAGTGGGATTTATCCCAGGGATGCAAGGGTGGTTCAATATCTGCAAATCAATGTTATATACCACATTAACAAAAGGAAGGATAAAAATCATATGATCATCTTAATAGATTCACAAAGAGCATCTGAAAAAATTCAACATCCATTCATGATAAAAACTCACAAAAAAAGTGGCTACAGAGGGAACATACCTCTATATTATAAAGACGCACATATATGACAAATTCACAACTAAGTTCATACTGAATGGTGAAAAGCTGAAATCTTTACCTCTAAGATCAGGAGCAACATATGTCCACTCTCATCATTTTTTTCAACTTAGTACTAGAAGTCCTAGCCACAGCAATCAGACAAGAAAAAAGAAATAAAAGGCATCCAAATTGGGAAGGAATAAGTAAAACTGTCACTATTTGCAGATGACATGATACTCTATATAGAAAACCCTAAAGACTCCACCAAAAAACTATTCAAACTAATAAATGAACTTAGTAAAGTTGCAGAATAAAGATTAACATACCGAAATCCATTGCATTTCTATACACTACCAGAAAGAGAAACTAAGAAAACAATCCCATTTACCATTGCATCAGAAAAAAAGAAAATACTTAGGAATAAACTTAACCAAGGAGGCGAAAGACCTGTACACTGAAAACTATAAGGCACTGATGAAAGAAATCAAAGATAGCATAACTAAATGGAAAGACACACAATGCTCATATATTAGAAGAATCAATGCTGTTAAAACGTCCATACTACCCAAAGCAATCTACAGATTCAATGTAATCCCTTTCAAAATACCAATAGTACTTTTCACAGAACTAGAATGGAGAATCCTAAAATTTAGATGGAACCACAAAAGACCCCAAACTGCCAAAGCAACATTGACAAAGAAGAACAAAGCTGGAGGTATCAGATGTCAAACTATACGACAAAGCTTTAGTAACCAAAACAGTATGGCACTGGCCCAAAAAAAGAGACACATAGATCATTAGAATAGAATAGAGAACCCAGAAATAAATCGATGCATATAAGGTCAATTAATTTATGACAAAGGAGGCAAGAATATACTTTCTGTCTTACACCATATATTAACATAAGCAGTAAAGACTTTGACATTAGTCTTAGCATATGTTTTTGGATCTGTCTCCTCAGGGCAGGGCAACAAAAGCAAAAATAAACAATTGGGACTACATAGAAGGAAACCATTGATAAAATGAAAAGGCAACCTATTGAATGGGAGGAGATACTTGCAAGTGAAATATATGATAATGGGCTAATATCCAAAATATATAAAGAACTTATACAACTCAGCATCAAAAAATAAATCCAGTTAAAAAATAGGCAGAGGATCTGAACAGACATTTTTCTAAGGAAGACTTACAGATGGCCAACACACATGAAAAGATGTTCAACATCACTAATCATCAGGGAAATGCAAATCAAAGCCACAATGAGCTATCATCTCACACCTGTCAGAATAGCTAGTATCAAAGAGACAAGAAATAACAACTTTTGGTGAGGATGGGAAGAAAAGGGAATGCTTTACACTGTTGATCAGAATGTAAACTGGTGCATTCACTGTGGAGAATAGTATGGAGGTTCCTCAAAAAATTAAGAATAGAAATACCATATGATCCAACAATTCCACTTCTGGATATTTATCCAAAGCAAACAAAAACACTAATTCAAAAATATATATGTACCCCTATATTCATTGAAGCATTATTTACACTAAGCAACATATGAAAGTAACATAAGCATCCACTGATAGATGAATGCATAAAGAAGATGTGGTGTGTATATGTATACATACACCCACACCCACACACAACAGACTATTATTACTCAGCCATTAAAATCAAATGAAATCTTGCCATTTGCAATAACATGGATGGACCTAGAGCCTATTATGCTGAGTGAAATAAATCAGAGAAAGACAAATACAATATAAGCCACTTATATGTGGTATCTAAAAACCAAAACAAATGAGCAAACAAAGCAAAATAGAAACATACTCGTAAGCACAGAGAACAAACTGGTTCTTGACAAAGGAAAGGGGTGCAATAGGGAAGGGAATTAAGAGGTACAAACTTCCAGTTATAAAATAAATAAGTCATGGGGATGTAAAGTACAGCATAAGGAATATACTCAATACTATTGTAACGACTGTACAGTGACAGATGCTAACTAGACTTATCATGGGGAACATTTCATCCTGTATATAATTGTTGAATCACCATGCTGTACACCTTAAACTAATATAATATTTTATGTCAATGGAAGGGAGGGAGGGAAGAGGGAGAGAAGGAAGTAAGGGACAGAGGGAGGAGTGAGCCCAGCGAGCCATGGCCAGGCCACACAACAGGATTGAATGATTCTACAGTAGGGCCCTCTCAGAGGCCCAGCCTAGAGCAGAAAGTCTTGGCTCCCTTGAAACTTCTATACCCAGTCAAGGGGCTGGGCTCTTCTCTAAGGCCTCCATTTCCCTCCACCTTCTAGCCTCACAATGACAAAGATGAAGGGCAAAGAAACAACTCCAGCACGGTCACTGTCTAAGGGGACACTTTAGTAAGTGAAATGTGTGGGGCTGCCAGAAAGAGAGTTATGGAAGCCTTCCCCACAACCTCACCACATGGCCAGCCTGGAGGGAACCCCCTGGAAAGACCTCCATCAACCACTTCAACCCAGCTGCGATCACATGGCCTGAGGGGCTGGCAGCCTTACTTTCATGCACTTAATCAATGCATTTGGCACTCCTGGCCACTTGGAGTTCCTCGTGGTGCCAAAAGTCTTAGTTGATGGAGGTTGGTCAAGGATACGGCATCTCAATTATGCAGGATGAGTTAGCTCCGGAAAGTACAGTACGTGATGACTAGAGTTAGCAATACTGTACTGTATTCTTGAAGTCTGCTATACATATATCAGAACATCTAGTTGTATGCCTTAGATACATATAATTTTTATTTGTCAATTATACCTCAATATAGATGGGGAAAAAGTCCTGATTGCTGGGGAGGGGCCAAGGCCAGTTACGGCCACTCTTAATACAGCATTTAGGATGGGGAGCTGTGAAGCTAGATTTCCCTGGGTGCTGGATTGGCACTTTCACTAGCTGGGTGACCTGGGGCATGTTACTTTGCCTCTGTGAACCTCAGTTTCCTCATCTGTACAATGGGAATAATGACAGTATGTGTCTCCCAAGCCTGTTGTGAGAATGAAGTTAACACATGTAAGAACTCGGGAAGTGTGTGGCACATTAAGTATGTGCTCAGGAAATGCTGGTTACTAATACCATTCCCAAAGCCACTCATAAAGATTTCTCAGCTGCCTGTTCTGAAGCAGGCCCTTGGCTGTCCTTTATAAGCCTCATTCAAGTAGCCCTGGCTCAGCTATCAACCCCTGTGTGGAAAAGTCCGTTGGCCTCAGTTGCCTGGTTTGTAATATGATGATCTTCCATTCTATCAGCGAATCTACCTGCTATTCACTCAGCGACTCATTCGTTCCTCAATAAACATTTATGGAGGGTCTATCATATGGCTTTTAGTGTGTGTGCCAGACATCAAACCAGATAGTGAGAATTAACAAAAGTCATAACACAGGGGCACGTCTGGCTGGCTCAGTCAGAAGAGCATGTGACTCTTGATCTCGGGGGTCATGAGTTTGAGCCCCATGTTGGGCATAGAGCTTACATTAAACACACACACACACACACACACACACACAAAGTCATAACATAAATAATAAGAAAAAATTCTACTCTCAAATAGGGCCATAGTTTAAGTGGTCTTGGTTTTCTGGTTCTGGCAATATGGTATAGATGTCCGGGTCAAGCTGAAGTTGAAAACAACTACAAATACAGATCAAGTATTTACAACTTATTAAGTGGATAAATAAGTATAAGTTGATAAGAAAGTAAAGATGACTCAGGCCAAATACTAAGTTAAAGGAAGATACTCAGAGAGGCTGGGTCATGCCTCCAAGCCATTTACTGAATCAGGCAAAGCAGACTTTTCATGGTTACAGCTCCCAGGGCTCAGAGAAGAGAAAGGGCCCGGGGCCCACTGTGCTCCAATCAGAAAACAATCCCCACCAATGCAAGGATCCCCAAGAACCACATCTTTAGCATAAGGGTGAACCAGAAATAAATCTGTACCTCCACATGAACCTAGAGTCTTTAAAAAAGCATGTGGAGCTGAAGAGAAAAAGGAGTACAGCCCTCAAGGATTCATAACCACACGATGGGCCACATATATATTTGTAGCCCAAGTTCTTATCACCTGGGTGTTGAAAAATCCGTACACAAAATAAATTTGATTTAGAGTGGGCCCAGACAAGTAGTGAGCTAAGTGATTCATAAAAAAAACACATATAAATCCTCTCTGGAGTAACCCACCCAAAGGTCTCGGGTCTCACAGAATCCCTCCCCTCCCCTGCCAACCAAATGACAAGCTCACAGTCAAAATCGACACATGCCCTAAACACGATGACTGAAAATCTAAAGGAAAAACGCACAATCAGACCCTTCAACACTCCAGATATTGGAATTATCAGGCACAGAATATAAAATATGTTCACTACGCTTTAAGAACCAAAAGAGAGGCTTCCCAGTATGAATAGGGAACGAGAAAATTTAAAGAAGAGATCAAATAGAGCTCCTAGAAACCCAATTACGATCATTACAATTTCAGATGCACTGGTTTTACTGAGGATTAGACATGGTTGCAAAGAACTGGTGAATTAAGGACAAAATGGAAGAGCTGGTCTAGAATGCAGCACAGAGAGGCAGTGATAGAAAATGCAACAGAGATGCTAAAAAGCATGGAGGCTAAAAGAAAAAGATTCCAGAAGTAAAGAATGCGCAAAAGCAACAATATTTGAAGAAATAATGTTCCAGGATCACTCAAAGATCACATCTATAGATTCAAGAAGCCCAAGGAAACCCAAGCCGGATAAATACAAATTCACACCAGACAGGTCATAACAAAACTGCAAGACAACAAAGAAAAATAGAATACCTTAAAAGCAACCAGAGAAGAAAAAACAGACTCCCCTCAAGGAAGGAACATTTTAAACTGGGAACGAATTTCTCATGACAACAATGGCGGCCGTGTGCTGAGGAAAAAGCCAATGCCAACCTAGAATTCTCTGTGAAGCAAACATATCTTCGACACAAAGACACGTTCAGTTGTTTGACTGGTCTCTTCAGGAATCGATGACGTCACAGCTTAAGGTCACTAGGAGCTCAGGGAGAAGTTCGGGGGGGACCGTGCTGCTCTAAATGGGGCAGCTTCCTCCGTGACAACTGGTTCTCTCCTGATCCAATCAACAAAAACTGGAAATCTAGATTTTGATACAAAATCTCCCGGTAGGAAGGAAGGAAGTCCGAAGGAAGCAAGTCCAAACACCAAACACGGTAAGCGCATCTGTTATGGGGGGGGTGGTGCAAAGGACCAACCAAAAGACAGGGTCAGGGCTGTCACGGTAGCCAGGGCAGTGCTAGGAAAAGGCTCTGCAGACAAATCCAGCAGCCCTGGGGGCCCCAGGACTGGAGGGCAGCCCTCCTTCCTGGAGGAAGAGGTCCCCATCTTTTTCTCTGAGTGCTTCTGCCCCACTCACGCGGAGCTATCCTCAGGAGAAGGGCCAGGCCGAAGCTTGTCTGTCTGCGAGGCCCTTCGCTTCCTAGTAAATGCCTTCTTCACACGTCAGTGCGGACATCCCCGGGGTGGGGTGGGGGAGAGAGGAGAGCCTTCCCCAGCCCACCCCAGAGCTGCCTGTGTTTGCTGCCACCGGGGGCATTCATTATGTGTCTGTGCTCCATCCCCCCACTCCCTTGAGAGCTTGACCCTGGCTCTCTTGCAGGGCGTGGGGTAGGCACCCAGGGGCCAGTAGCTGAGGTTCTTACAAAGGTAGGGACAGTGACCGGAAGCGTGACCCAGGGAATGCAGAGTCCCACACGTGCATGCAACGACACTCCACCCCACGCACGGGGTGGGTACAGTATACAGACGCCTCTAGGCTGGTTGCATGAGTGATCACAGAGAGCATTAATGGGCAAAAAGTGGAAAGAGAGCAGTTTGTTTTAACGCACGGAGTGGGGGGAGGAGAGAGGTCAAGGGGAAGCAGCAGCCTGCCTGAGAATGTAAGACTGGATAGCCTCAAGTGCTCACTGTGGGTGTGCTGGAGACCGGGTCAGTGTGCTGGACGAGATGGCCTTCACCAAGCTTCTGATCTGGGGGTGAGGACAGCCCTCGATGAATCATGACACCTGAATTATCTAATTACAGCGGCGTTAGGGCCTTATGGAGAAAAGCGAGCGGCTAGGCCCTGCCCTACCCAATGGTTTAACCATTCTTTTCCTTCTTTGTGTTTTTAATAACTATTTATTTTACTTTTACTAAATCATTTATATCATTCAAAATTCAAAAGGCATAAAAGCTCCCACCCACACAGTCCTCACCTTACACACCTGCTGCTTTCCAAAGATATGTTTACGTTACTCAAAGGGGAGCAGATCTGAGTGCACAGTACATGTATGTATATTTATGTATACTCTATTTCTCTCACGTTTTAAATACAGGTAGCAGTCTTCTGTCCTGCACTTTGCTGTATCTCTGACAGATTTTAAAGGTGTAGGAAATGACATGTGAACCTGGACTTGCAGGGGAAGCTGGAGTTCTGTAGGTAAAAGGAGCAAGGGGACTGCTCTAGGCAGAGGGAACAGAATGTTCTAGACACACCTAGGCAGGTGGGGGGGGGCAGCCTCTGCCAACAGGGGGAGGGCATGGAGCACATGCCTTGCCCAAGGTTATGCCCCCTCCCAGGATGGCCTGTGTCCCACGAGTGACTGAGGGTGGGCACAAAGGCCTGGCCCCTGCCTTAGTCTGGACCATCCCCGCCCCAGAGGCTTCCCCCCCCCCAAAGATCAACTGAGGCATTGTTGGGACGACAGCACAGTCCCCCTTCTCCCTCTGCCCAATCCTGCTCCTCTCCCCCCTTGCACACCCCAATAAATCTTCTGCATGCAAATCTGCATCTCAGAGTCTGTTTCTAGGGAACCTGGCCTCAGATGGTCCGAGAGCAGGAGAGCTGGAGTTCAAGGGCAGCCATGCTGGGTCCAAGTGCAGCCTCCCCCTTCACTGACTGTAACTGTGGCGCTGTCCTGAGCCGCAGCTGTTACCTATGAAATGAAGACTATGACGTTTGTCCCGCGCTGCGGAGCCTTGGTGTGAGATGATGTGTGGGGACACCCTGGGAGCCACTATTGTCACTGAAGCCACTTTACCTGCATTAGAGCCCCAGCCTTTGTCCCATCTGTCCTCCCCTCCCACCCTGGGCTCCAGGCTGGCCCACGCTACAAAACACCCTGCTTCTCTCCCCTCCTCCCATCCCACCTTTTCCAGCGACAGGCCCACCTCCTCCAGGAAGCCTTCCCTGATCATCCCACACTCTCTGCCTCCTCCTCTGTACTTTCAGAGAGCCTGGAGTCGCCACCAAACAATCGGTGAATTCAGGGCTTCGCACCACAATATCCCTGGATGCAGAGAAGGGAACGTACGTCAGGAGGCTCGTGAGATATACAGCCTGCAGAAGCGGCCCCAGAGGCTGAGCTAATCCAAAGTCTTGTGTTTAATATTTCACTGGTGTAGTTAAAGAGCTCACTCCTTGGGGCACTCAGTAAATCTGCAGTGAGTACCTACAAGACAATGACCAGGGCAGACGTGGCTCCTGTCTTCATGGAGCCTAAAGTCCAATGAGCCTGCCTTAAAAATCTATGTAACTTCTGCACTCTACTCCAGAATGCATTTGTGTTTATGTCAACATAAAATCTGTCTTTCCTCATTTCAGTATCAAATAGTACCAGCTCCCCAGGAAGGTATGTCAGGTTTATCTGTGGCTTCTTGCGTGCCGGCTTGGTCCGTGGATCCCAGCACGAGAAGCCCAGATGGTGCGTCCCTCTCCCACACAGCTTGGTCACAGAGTCTGAGCATTCTGGGGGCAAGCAGGATGCAGGGTCACCTGGAGATCAGCCTGGAGCCATGGGTTCCATCGCAGTTCCTGGCACCCAGGCCAACATGCCCAGCATCCATGCTCGCTTGTCCACATACTGCTTCTCTGCCCGCACAGCCTCTGTGGGTTCAGGCAGCCAGTGGAGGGCCCTTGACTCCAGAGAGGTAGGCCCGTCACTGGCCTCAGAACCAGGATTGAGCTAACGGAGCCAAACAGTCTCACTCCCCTTGGCTGATTCTGGCCAGTGAGAGTAAGGGGAGGCCTGCTAGGGTGCCCGTGGGAACATCTTCTCGTTGGCACATCAAGGAACAAAAGCCCTTGTCTCCCCCCTTGCTCCGTCCTGGGATATAGAGGTGGGCCTGCAGCTGTGACCACTTGAGGATAGAAAGTCACTAGGGAAGGATGGTAAGAAACAGAAAGACCCAGGCTTCCAATCATTCAGCCACTAACGAACCCACTCCAGCCACTGCCAGCCTTCAGACCTTGTGACAAGGCAAACACCAGCCCCTGCTTGTCTACATGACCGTCAGCCAACTTTCTATCATGTGCAGCCAGATACACTCCTGGTCAATCCACTCCTTAGAGTGTACAACTTTTATGTGAGTTTTTCGTTCTGTCCTCACAATGTTACGAGATGTTCATTTTCCAGATAAAGGGTCCACCCATGTATGTAACACCAACGCCTCTTTTGTAATAAAAGCCCAGCGAACTAGGAATAGGAGGGAACTACCCTATCTCCACAGAACCCATATACCAGACCTACAGCATTATAAGGCATTCTGCTTCACAGAGACGCCAGTCATGAGCCCTCCAAGATCAGAAACAAGACAAGGATGCCGCCCATCACTGCTACTGTTTACAGGTGACACACCGGGTGGTCAGGCGGCAGGGTCAGCAGGTGGCAGAGCAGAGCCCAGCTCCGACCTCAGACTCTCAGTCCTGCCGTCAGCTGAAGGAGCTGGCAGACAGACAGGCAGACGTCTCTCGGACAGAGGACCCGCTGTGAATGCCACACAAGCCCTGGGGCCCAGAGAGGCCAGGGTCTTGCCGAGCCTGCCCCAACCCAAGACTCCTCCGTGCCTGGGAAGAGGCAATTCTAGAGCCTCTGGCCAGGCTGGAAGGTGCCCCGCACTGAGTTTCCTGCCCACTGCCTCCCCTCTTTCCTGCTGCCCTGGAGATGGAAGAGGAGAGGGGAAGATACTTGGCAGGTGTCTTGCAAGCACCTCGGCCCCGTCTGCTTATCTGCGTCCCTGCCACCTCGCCACGGCAAATTGCTTGTTGATAAATGAGGCTATTTAAGAGCGAGTGATGCTGGCATTACAGTTATTAATGAGGACGACGTGGAGAGACGTTTAAGAGTGGCCCGACTGTTCTCACGTCCTCCTACCTGTGAGTAATGGGGCTGCTGTGCCACAGGCCCGTGGCTCCCTGCATCCAGTGACAGGCCCTGGGAAAATGGCAGCCACGCTCTGTGGTCATGGGAGGTGTGCAATAGCGGAGGGCCCCAGAACTAGGATTTTGACAGGAGCGCTCGGGCTGGAGGACAGCAGCCAGCACATCCTCTGGGAGCTCCAAGCAGTGAGGATGCAAGAATGTGCATGTGACAGTGTGGGTGTGCACGGGTGTGCATGCGTGCATGGGTGTGTGTGTGTGTGTGTGTAGGCGCATAAATGTGGAATTATAGGTAATGTGTGCAAGTGAGTAGATACACGAACAGACTGATTTTTGCTTCATCTTCTCCGAGGACTGGAACTTAAACTTGCTAAGCTCAGTGTACTCATCTGTAGAATGGGTGTGAAACTCATCCACCATACAGACGGCTGGGAGGATTAAATCAGATAATCTACACAAAGGGCTGAGCCCGGAGACTGGCCCTGAGGACCCAGAAGGCCCAGGAAAGGGTGGGGAGTTTCTCCTGCCCATCACTGGAATTCTTTTTTTTTTTTTTTTTAAGGATTTATTTATTTATTTTTAGAGGGCGGGAGAGAGAGCATATGCAAGCAGGGGAAGGGCCGAGGGAGAGAGACTCTCAAGCAGACTCCCCGCTGGGCATGGAGCCTGACTTGGGGCTTGATCCCATGACCCCAAGATCATGAGCAGAGCTGAAACCAAGAGCTGGAAACTCAACAGACTGAGCCACCCAGGCGTCCCCCCGCACCCTGCCCCAGCTATCACTGTAATTACTAAAGCAAACTTGCTCATGGGAATGAGTACCAGGAAGAAAGTGCGGAGTGGAAGGAGAGAGTGCCCATCTGGGTTTATGGGGATGCTGGGAACAGAGCACAGACAGGAACAAGAGGAGGCGCCGGGCTCCAGCCAGGAGACCCAGCTGGGACACCCCCATACAGCCATGCTGGTGGACAAAATATTGTAACACTAGGTACCAGCCGATAAGGAGCTGCTGCCCCAAGTGCCAGCAACCCCGCTGCCCCAAAGAGCTCCGGCCTCCCACTAGAGGGTTTGTGGGACATGCTCCAGCCCCATGGCAGGCCAGCGTCTGTTCAGCTCAGCATGCCCCACGCCGGAAAGGTTAGGAAGCATCTTGAATGTCACCCGTAGCAGGTGTGAGGGTGTGATTTCGAGCCTGAGCAGAGCAAGGTTATACCAGGTTGGGTCACTGAGTCCTCACACTACCCTTCATCAAGGGAGCCTCCTAGAAAGCGAGGCCCGGGCTCCAGCCTCATGTGGAATCGGGGCTGCCCCCATGCTGTGATTTATCATGAGGTCCCTGCGTTAGTCCCCTGTCAACGCCAGCAATGGGAGCAGCATTTCAGATTTTTTTTTTTTTTAAGATTTTATTTATTTATTTGACAGAGAGACAGCCAGCGAGAGAGGGAACACAAGCAGGGGGAGTGGGAGAGGAAGAAGCAGGCTCCCAGCGGAGGAGCCTGATGCGGGGCTCGATCCCAGAACGCTGGGATCATGCCCTGAGCCGAAGGCAGACGCTTAGCAACTGCGCTACCCAGGCACCCCAGCATTTCAGATCTTCTGCACATTTCAGAAGGCACCGAGGACTGCGTCCCTCAATGTCCTCTGTACTTATGCCCAGATGATCCATTCCTGCTGGACGCTTCCTTCCAGGAAGAAAGCGGGCTCTATAGATTAATGGGCATGCTCCCTGCCGCCTGGAAACACCTCAGTGTGGCTTTCTTTTGGATTGAACTCTCAGGATACTTAGGCGCAAACTCAACCCCAAATATCGTAATCTGCTCAATTCAGGCACCTGAGACTACCTAATCCCTCAGCCTCCCCAAATACGCTGTGACATTCCACACCCCGTGTCCCCGGTCACACTGGGCTTTTTGTGTTAAGCCCCCAGGTCCTTGGGGACGTCAGAAATCTGAACTAAACAACCAGCCCAGCAGCACGGGAGGCAGGAGAGAGAGAGAGAGGGAAGAGGCCCTTCTGCTCAGAAGCCCAGCGGCTACTAGAATGGCCTTGCCGATGGGAACACACAGAAAGGGGACTGTCAGGACTCAGGCCCTGGTCCCCACTGCAAAGGGCCTCAATCAAGCTCCTGCTCCTCTGGGGAGGGCGAGTGGACAGAGGACGCAAGCAGCCCGACTCCACAGGCCCTTGCTGGGAAGGGCAGCCCAGGCTCTGCAGGCACCCCTTAGCCACGGAGCTGCCAGACCCCCAGTATCCATGCCGGCCACCTGGGGAGAGCATCCCCGTCCTGCTGCGGGGCTGGCAGAGGCCGCTCACCCCATGCAGGCAAGAGGAACCCCCACACAGCCAGACCCAGGGCTGCCCCACAGCTGCCTCCCAAAGCTGGGCTCAAGGGGGATGAGAGGGAGCCCTCGGGAGGTAGGGAGCCAGAGGGAGCTTGCCTCAGCATGCCATTGTAGAGGAGAAACTGCTCCAGGAGCTCCTTCCCTCCCTATATGCCCCCTCCAGTGATGTCCCTGCTTCCGGTTTAATAAGCTTTCCTCCCTGGCCCTAACTGCCCATTGTTTAGACAGAAGCTGGTATTGATTCAACTGTCTGCTGAATGGTACCCGTGTGGACGGACGTGGCAGGTCAGGGCGTTGGCCCGGGGTGCCCCAGGACCCAAAGACCCTGGTTTATCTAACATGAACCCCGAGAACAGGCACCACTCAGGTACTCTCACAAGCCTTCTCCCTTCCTTGGGGCGCTGGGGGCCTTCTGCCCCCAAACACACACCCCTTCCTTCTCCATTTCCTGACTCCCAAGGGGGCCCGCGGGTGGGCAGCTGGCTGTCTACCACAGACCTGTCTCAGGTAAGCCCCCAGTTCAAGCCCTCATCCCTCCACTCATTCCCAGCGCTCCGCACCCTCTGGGGACACAGAACTTTCTCCCTTTCACTCTATAGGTTCATCAAGGCACGGCTTTGAGGCATGGCCCCGACTGTGCTGGGGCCCGGCAGACAGCCAGGAGAAGCCAGCGCAGCCGCGAGCCGAGCTGAGGTCCAGGCCTCCAACGGAAAAGACGGAGCTGCGGTCAGGGCCACAGCCGGACAACGACAAGGCTGGGAGACAGGGCTCCCCAGGAGTCTCGAAGTTCCCCACCCCTCACCTCAGCCCCAAACCGAGGTTCCCGTGCTGTCAGGCTGCACATTTCCACAAAGCCATCCTGACGTGTCCACTTGGATACCCAAAGGCTAAAACTGACCCCCGATCTTTCTCTGGGGGGAGGTTCCCTAGGAGGTGTCACGAGCTATAAAAGCCATAACCAGGAAGCCAGGCTTGAGTCCATCCCTTGCCTTACGTATCGTCCCACCAGGCAGCCCATCAGCTAGTGCGTAGAGTCTACGGCCAGATACACCCCATCCACGTCCTCCCCCCTGTGTAGGCGAGCAGCCCCCCCCCCCAAATTCTGTGCTCATTCTGCTCCTCCAACCTGGCCCCTACGCCAAATCCTACCTCACCCTTTCCCTCACCAAACCCGGTGGTGGCTTCCTGGGGCTTGGAGGACACAGACGTCCGTCCCCACATGCCTTGTGCACGTGAAAGCCCTCCCCAGCCCCGCCTCTGTGCCTTTGCTCCTGCTGCCTTCCTCACTGAGAGCGCTCTTCTCCGTCCTCCCCTGGTTTGGGTGCACCCCAGTTGTCCCTCCAGCCCTGTCCCTCCACTCCTGGCTCACACGCTATGTCCCTGCCTACAGAGCAAGCTGTCCTCTCCCTGAGCGCGCTTTCAGGCGCTGTGGTCGCACCCTCACCACGGTCGTTCTCACCAGACCGGCCCACCCAGGAGAGCAGAGTCGTGTCTTGCTCACCACTGTCAGCCCAGCACAAAAACCAGCGCACAGTAGGACGTCATAAACACCTGTGGGACACAGCACGGCAGAAATGCCATGGCACGACGAGAGAACTATGATGATAGGCAGACATGGGGAGACACACTACAGAGGGAACCCTGTGTCCCACCTGGCCGTCCGTCAGATGCAGATGTGGGCTTTACGACCCTACTAGTGTGGTGCGCTCCCTTGTTTCCCAGCCCCATGGCACCTGCGTGGGCCAGGTGCTGAGTCTGGCCAACAGGACCCAGGAGGCAGTGCCATGGGTGACCTCCTGGCCAAAGCATGGAAGTGGGGGCACGTCATCCTCACTCTTCCTTGCCGGGGAGGGCCTGTGGAGTCCACAGGTTGAGACAGCAGCAAAGGCACAAGAGCAAAGCAGGATGATCACTGAATTACCGTGTGGAGGCCACGTGCCCACCGAGTCATGTCTGGCGCCCGACAGGTCCTCATATGAATTGTGACCCAGTAAGTAAGGTGTGCCCCTCCTCAGGAGTACCTTACCTTTGCAAGAATCAAAAATTTAAAGACCCAAAGAAATGACACCTTAATGGTAGAATTTCTGGTCCAGACAAGAGCAAGTACACTTTCCTGGCTCAAACCTATCCTGGTCCCTCTGAATCTCCTCTGCCCCCTCACAAAGGTCCCCCTGCAGAGGGGCAAGCCCACCCTTGGCCTCACCCCATCCCCCTTACTCCTGCTTTCTTAAGGCATTTAGCTCATTCCTCACCTCTAGCTCCTTAGACAAACTTTCCAAAGACTTCCACCCTGAAGGCTCCCTAAGGAACCTAGAGGAACCACTCCTTGAGAGAGGGGAGAGAAAGGATGGAAGAAATGAGCACAGGAAAACCCCAAGGACAATAGCCTTGCCTTCTCCCCTCCCTTCATGTGGGCAGGTTACAGATCCATCCTCACCCCAGGAAATGGAGAAGCATATGGGTTTGAATTCTGCCCCCCTTTACTTACCTGCTATGTGACCTTGGGCAAGGCACTTAACCTCTCTGAGCCTCATCCTTATAATGAGAACACTCATTCCTGATTCTTAGGACATCTCTGAGAATTAGGTAAAGAAACACACCTGAAAGTCCCTGCTTTGAAATGGACACTCCATAAATGCACATTCCTTTCCCTTCTCCAGCCCAAAGCCATTAAGTCTCCATGTGACCAGCGAACAGACATAAGAACCAAGGGGACAGATATACCAGCCCACGGCCTGCCCAGCCTCTCCATTCTTAAAGAAGAAGAAGAGAGTCAAAAAAGAAAAAAAAAAAAGACTCCTTCCTTTTTGCTCAAGTCATTTGTTAAGGAGAGGCTCTAAGAAAATATGAAAATGTTTGACTTCTGTATTTCAGGCTTTTGGGATAGGCTCTTAGATTTCTCTCTCCACAGCTACTGGGGTTACTCATGTACTGTGGAACACGGGTTGCCCCTCAGCTACACAGAGCAGCACCGGAGACCAGGGAGGAACATGGAGGGAGGGGGAGGCATGGCATCCCGAACTCTGCCCCAACAGCATCCAATGGACTACCTGAGGCCACGTGTGCCGGGCATAGCACTAGGTCCCAGAGAAGTCAAGATGGGTCAGATGCAGTCAGAATAGCAGAGACCCTGTGACAAGCCCTCCCAAGCAGGGATATTCAGGACACTCCAGGACAACAGAGAGGGGCAGCTCGCTCAGATGGGGTAAGGCGGCCATGGGAGTCCAGGAAGGTAGAGCCTTGAAGGATAAGAAGGAAGGAGCAAGAGGTGGCGCTGGGGGTGGGCAATCCTCGCACTAAAAAATGCAGGTGCAAAGGCCCGGAGGCATGGGGTTGTGTGACGTATCAACAGAACCGTCAATCCCCAGGAGGCAGGGGCAATGAGTCAGAGGTAGGAGGAGAGGATGAGACACGGAGGGGCAGGCGGCCTGAGTCACAAAGCGCCCTGCATGCCTGGCTAAGAAGCTTGTATCCTGCTGGCAATGAAGACCTATAGAAAGACTTCTAAAATTGTGGTAAAAGATATGTAACTTAAAACCTACCATTTTAAACATGTTTAAATGTAGGGTTCAGGAGCATGAAACATGAAGTGGATTCACAGGCTCGGGCCACCTCACCACCGTCATCTCTAGAACTTTGTCATCACCCCGCACTGCCCGTAGTTATAAAGCAGGAACAGCACGCCCCCGCCCGCGGCCCCTGTGACCACCGTTGGACTCGGGCTCTGTGCAATTGACTGTTCTAAGCACCTCGCATAAGAGGGATCACACAGTATTAGTCCTCTGGAGACCGGCTTATTTCACGCACTCTGTGTCCTCGAAGGCTCACCCAGGTAGGGCGTGTGTCAGCCTTTCATTTTTCTTCAATTTTTTTTTTATCACGGTAAAACAAACGTAACATAAAACGCATCATCTTAACCATTTGTAAGCGTGCAGTTTCCAGCGGTATGAAGCAGGCATGCATCGCCGAGTGGCCATCAGCACCGTCCATCTCTGCGCGTCCTCACTTCGCAAAACAGAAACTCTGTGCCCGTTAAACAACAGCTACGGAAGGATTATTAAAGGAGACGCGTAACCTAGCTTCATCGGTACGGTGAAAAAGACCCTTCTGGCAGTCATGTGGAAGACAGACAGGTGTGGGCAGACACTGCAGGCAAGGAGACTATGGGAGGTTATTACGAAACCCAGGCCACAGAGAGCAAATCACTTCCATCGCAGGCACCAATTCTGATAGATTGGTTGTGGCTGTCTGGGGCTCTGTGTTGAGAAGAGAAAAGGTGCAATGATTGACTAATGATGTCTGGTGCGGGCACAAGACACTAAAATGCGGTGTGAGTGCTAGGGATTTACCAGTCCTAGGCTAAACAGAGATTTAGGGACACAGCACAGAAAGAAAGGGGGCAGACAATGTGAGCGACGTTTCCGGAATAGAAACATCAAGACTGAGTGACTTACTTAGTAAACGGGCTCAGGTATAGGCAGGTGGACTTGTAAAGCTCTGGAAAAGACAACTAACTTACCACCACTCACTACATTTTGGAAGATAGGTGGGAGAAAAAATCTGGTGTAGACCTGTGATTGTGGCACCTGAGGACTACTTTAGGTAAGGTCCAGTGGGCTGAAAGCAGAGGCCCGAGGAACACCAGCAATCAACGAGGAGCCAGAGAGGGAAGCCAAGAAGGAATGGTCAGAGAAGCAGGAGCGGGGCCTTGGGAGAGAGGATGGGACGTGGGAGAGGTCGGCCATGAGGGACGCTGCGCGGAAAATCATATTCAAGGTCAAGGGTGAAGCAGCCCGATGTTTTCAGTGCCCCTCTCTGTCAATGTGTTCTTTCTAGGCTCTTTCAGAGAACGTTCTTAGAGGAGCGGTATCCCCGCCTCTGAGGACTAGGGAACAGGCCACGCAGGCATGGGTAGGGAGGGTGCTCTGAGGGTCCTGGCAGTGCTCAGGGTGAGATCACACAGGTGTTCACTTTATTTCTTTAACCTGTATGTTCAGGTGCTGTGCACTCTTTCGTCTATGAGATTTTCGCCACAACCGAGGTCAAAAGTAAAAACATGAATTTTAAAACAGGCACAAACGGGACAAGGCCTAATAGACAAGCCCTGTGCTGCCCAGTGTCCCCTCCCAATGCTGTGTCTGTCCCCTCGGCCAGGTCAGTGGTTTTCCGTTTGGCCATAAGGTGTTCCGGCCACAAATCTCTTCAGACAACCCCGCAGGACAGACTGGAGCTGGGACACATGCCCCCCCTTCCCCACTCCCCGTGCTGTCACCCGCCATGTGTGCTGTCATCTGTGTGCAGTGGTCACCAAACAAGTCACCAAAGGTTCACAAACCCTAGGGGGGTGGAGGTGGGGCTGCTCCAGATACACAACGAGAGGGCGAGGACTGCGGAAATCTCCCTGCCGTTTGGAAGAGCAGAGACTGGCGCCCAGAGAGGGCAGCCAACTTGCCCAGGCTCCACAGTAGACTGAAAATGGAACCAGAGCTAAACCCAAGGCCCGGCATTCCAGGCTGATCTTCCTCCCACCCACCCCAAGCTTCTGGAGCCCACGCCTGGAACCGGGGCCTGACCCCCGTGAGATTCCAGCCTCTGCCCCTCAGGTCCCCCACTCCTGGCCAGCAGCTACCCCTGCCTCCCGCCCCTGGCCATGTCTGCTCCACCTTTTCCTTCTCCTTCTTTCCCCTGCCCCCAACCCAACATCCCATCCCAGGCAAAGCCAGCGGGGGGTGGGGACCCCTCGGGTGACGGATGGGCCACGCACTGTTTTTGCTTGTCACACGGGCATACAGAATGACAGACCTTGGGAACCAGCATTAATACTGAAGATTTATAGTCAAATCTGTCACGGCTGAAGGCACTTCCCCCAAAGTTGGCTCGGCCTGAAGGTCGCTTTTCCGAGGTGATAAGTGCAAAAAAGATGTCCTCACCCGCCCTCCTGGGCCCTCCCCCTCCCAAGCAAGAGCTCAGGCTGCACAGAAGGAATCAGAGAAGAGGAGGCAGGAATGGAACTCCTCCAAAGGAGTCTGAGCCATCACCCACACACTCCCTTCCCCCCTCCCGACCCCCTCTCCCTGGGATCCTACAATGGGCTCCAACTTGGCTGGGGGTGTGGAGGAGGGCGAGAGGATGCCCTGGGGAGATCACCGTGTGCTCAAGAGCCAAGCCCGGTGAATCACCTCTCCAGCCCCTGGAGGTGACGGCAAGCCGGTGGGGGGGGGGGGGGGGGGGGGGGGGGGG
>NW_024426885.1:53857201-53934874 GCF_017311325.1 Ursus maritimus
GGGGGGGGGGGGGGGGGGGGGGGGGGGGGGGAGATGTGCCTTGGCCCAGGCAAGGTGACCCCGCTCCAAGGCTGCAGCTTACACCAGCATCTGATCTCAGGCCCCATCAGAGATCTGGAAGCCGCCCTGAGGGGCCTGCAGGTGACATAAATCACGGCTCCAGGCCTCCTTGTGAGGGCCGAGGTCAAAGTCTATCCGCTCACCAAATATTCACCAAGAACCTCAAAGGATCACAAAGCAGAAAGGCCGAGAGGGCCCTTAGAGACTGATCTGGCCAATGGCCCCATTTTACAGATGGGGAAACTAAGGCTCAGGGAAGAGATATTAAGAGTCTAAGTCTGTTCATTCATTGGACAATCACTGGCACCACACTGGGGGCTTGGCCCATCAGCCAGGGCTCTTGACCTGCCTGCTTGCTCTGAGGAGAGCCCTGTACTATGCACAGAGTGGGGCATGAGGACAGATCAAGAAGAGGCGAGACGTAAGCCTTCCCACGGCAGCACAGCGGGGAAGAGTGATGATGACGGCTGATGCACTGGTTCTGCTCACCATCACAATGACTCTGGAGTCATAGGTTATTTTCCCCATTTTACCAATGAGGAGACTGAAGCATAGGTCTGACAGCCAATAGTTATCAGAATTCAGGGCCCATCTTCGGACCACCATGGTCTATTGTGTCCCAGGAAAAGGCAACCTGGCAGACACTGTCATAGACAGGCCTTGATTAGCTGCCAGTGTTTGGCAGGTGAGGACCAGGCTCTCCAAGAGGGGAAAGGGCTCTCCGGGCTGCGGCGGTCTCCTAAGGCTTCCTGGAGGAGGCAGCAGAGACATCAGAATGGAGCCAGAGCCTTCCTAATAGGAAGCCTCCCAGACTTGGGGCTGGCCGGGCACACATACTAACCCATCCCTGAGGAGGTCACCGTTGACCCTACCCGGACCCCCTGGAGGCAGGGCCACGGGCCCTTGGCACAAGCTGGCTGGACTGGCTTGGCAGTGCAGGCTGCACTGGCAGCTGGTGCCCAGCGCACGGAGAAGGGGCGGGGAGGCAGTGGGTGCCAGCATCCTGGACTCCAGAGCCTGGCGCGAGAGCGGCGCCGTTCCTGGGTTATAGATGAGCTAAATTAGCTGTGACGCTCATTAGTGGCAGCTCCTAATTAGTGAAAATTAATATTGGCTTTGATAAAGACGTTGGCACCAGTCTCCAAGGCGGAGGCATTATCGACCTTGTCAGCAGGGCTAAGGACTGGGTAAGTGGAGGTGACAGGGGGCCTGGGAGTGGGTAAAGGGTCACTGGGAGGCAACATAAGGCCCTGTCCCTCTGCAGCTCTCAGCCCTGGGGGCAGGGCCACGAGCGTTCCCTCCCAGGGCTCACCTGACCCTCGGCAGTCTTTCCCACAGGGGCCCATCCCCACACCAGAGCTGCCCCGGGAGCCCGGGACAGACCAGTCCTGGCGGCAGCTGGCACGGGGGCTGAGGAGACGTCACCTATAACTACCTTTAATGTTGCTCGGCTACGAGATGCCCCAGGCAGCGTTTGAAATGTTTTCACATATATTTAAAGTTCCCCAAATCCCTGCAAATAAATCCTTCCATTATTTCCATTTTACGAAAGAGGAAAACTGAGGCCCAGGGCGGGTGAGTCACTTGCCCTGGGACCTATGGGTAGCAGGACTTGGACCCAGGCAGCCTGACTCCAGAGCCATGCTCACCCCCCTCAACCCCAACCCCAGAAGAGAGGACTGGACGCCAGCACACCACAGCGCACCCAACATTTAACACCGTACCTGGCACACAGCAGGTAAGCAACACACACTTACGAATGAACAAACGAATAAGCAGAGGGAGCTCTTAGTTCTGCCAGAGTGTCTATATTTACTTACCTGTTACATCTTCCTCAATCTATTTAGTACAATGGAGACCCTGAATTTCAGTTTGGAGCCACCGAGATGTTTCCCCCGAAACTTCCCAGGACCGTCTCCAGACACTGTATCCTAGAATGCTGCCTCTGTGGCGGGGGCCGGTGTGGGGGGAGACACAGGGGGCACCCCTGCTTCCCAGGCAGCGACTAGAAGCCTGGAGGTCTCAGTGCGCCCAGGCCCCAGCCAGGCTGTTGCCAAGTGACCAGCTCTGGGACCTTGTCCTTCAGGCCCCCTGGGAGGTGACTCGGCAGATATGGCTTCCCTTCACCCACGTCCCTGCTCCCCAGCCAGGGATCCTGAGGCCCTCCCAGGGTAATGAGGGGAAGTAACAGATACATCTATTTTTAATCCAAATAAAGGAAAAATGTTTGCCACCATGGAGCTTATAAAAATAACAATGCATTATTCGGGCATTAATAACAATAAAGATGTCAAACTGTCAGATAAGAAGTTAATCTCATTCAAGCACAATTAAAAATGCTATTATCCCACCACCTGGGGCCACTTTGGCTTTTACCACTCAGCAGGCTTAACAGATAAAGGGGCCACGCCAAGCGCACGGGAGGCATTGGTCCAGCCGCCTGCTCCTGCTTGACCCAGCACTCAGCCGCCCTTTCCTTGACCCCTGCACAAGGACACAGGCCCCGTTCAGCTGTGGAGGACCTGGCAGGACCTTCAGGGCGGAAGGATGGTGACAGGATGACCTGGGGCCTGGGCCTGCGTGCCTGCCATTCACTGAGCGTTTCTTGGATGAAGAATTCCTAAGCCGGTCCTCGGTAAAGGCAGAGGGGCCCCTGCTTCCTGCAGTGTGACAGGGTCCAACCGGGAGGAGAGAGCACTGTTAGTATGGAACAGAGAGGAAATGCAGTGTTGGGAATCGGTCACAGGGTGATGGAGGACGGTGCGGTGACCCAGGGATCAACAATAGCAGGAAGCCACCCCTTGCCGGCTCTGCATGGGCAGGATAAGGGAGGAAGTGATGCTTCCAAAGCCGAAGGGCCGTGGTCACCTGGTGGGAGCGGGAGCCACTGGCCAAGGGGAGAGTGATGGGGACAAATACCCTGGCCCCTCCCTTCTTCCCGCTGTCCAGTCTTCTGCCATGGCCTCCCGTTGGCTAAATCCAGATGGGAGCCGGCTGACCTGGGAGTCTGGGTAAGGCAGCCCACAGGGTCAGCTCCCTGTGGTTCCGAGGAGAGCTGGGGAAGGCCAAGAACAGATCCAAGGCCAAAGAGACCAGGGTCTAGCCCTGAAATTTAATCACCCAAGGTTCACTGAGCACAGATACCGTTCCAGGCACACCTGTGCATGGGGGGATACGATATGAATCAGAAGTCACATCGGCCCTCTGGTTACTGCCCAGCGCAGGAAATAAACATAAACAGATCATTTCCAAGTACTATGACAGGTGCTAGGCTGCATTATGGGCCGTGAGAGGCCCAAGGACAGACTACAAAGAAGGAGGTCCAGGAAGGCTTCCTGGAAGAGAGATAGCTATGTCGGGGAATGGGAGAAGGACAGAAAAGAGGAGAGGAGACCAAGAAAGGGTGCTCTGGGCAGCAGGAACTCTGCAAACAAGGCACGGAGGCAGGAGACAGTGGAGCGTGGGCAGGTTTCGTGACAAGCACAGCTGCCCCTGGCCTCCTCCTGTGGCTGCCAGGGCACAGCTGGGTTTGTGCAGTCTGTGCTTCAGTACTCAGGACACAGCAGGGCTCCAGAAGGTGACCTGAGTATCGCAGATTTGGGGGTGATCATGGGATGAATGGAGAGGGAGGTCCCACTACAGAGAGCATGTGAAGGGGAGCAAAGGGCACATTCCTAGGAAGCACTACAGTTAGGTGGACGGAGACCAAGAAGGAACAGTCCCAGAGGTAGGAGAGAAGCAGGAGGGTGTTCGAAGAGCAGTGAGTTTGGTCTGAGTTCCCACAAGGTCAAACACAGCAGAGAGTCTGGGAGGTAAGGTCCGAAAGCCACCCACTGGGCTGGGCAAGGGCAAGACCACTGGGTGGCCTTGGTGTGAGCCCCGTCAGTGGGGTGTGGGGGCAGCAGCAGGGCTGCAAAGGGCAGGGGGATAACAAGGGATTGAGGTCAAAAGCAAGCCAGTGTAGCCCACCCTGTCAAAGAGCCTGGCTGCACAGTGTATAAAATCACAACTACTGCTCTTCAGGAGACACTTAGTGCTAAGAGAACGGAGACAAGCCGCAGCCTGGGAGCGAATATTTGCAAATCCTACGTTTGATAAAAGACTCTGATTCAGAATATAGAAAGAACTCCCAAAACGCAATAATAAGAAAACAACTTGTTTTTCAAAAGTGGCCAAAAGAGTTGAATAGTCACTTCACCAGAGCAGCAGGCAAAGCGACACTCACCATCATTAGTTATTAGGAGAATGCAAATTAAAACCACAACGAGAAACCACCACACACCTACGAGAATGACTAAAATTAAAAATACCTCCCATAGTAGAGGCTACTGAAGGCTGGAAGGAGGGGAGAATGGAGAATTATGGTTTAACGGGGACAGAGTTTCTGTCTGTGGTGTTGAGAATGTTCTGGAAACAGTGGTGATGGCACAACACTGAATTACTGCCACGGAATTAGTACACTTAAACATGGTTAAAACGGGTGAATTTCGTTATGTGTATTTCACCACAACCAATAAATAAATAGGTAGATAGACAGACAGACCGACCGACCGACCTCTCTCCCATGCTAAGTGCGGGAGAGCGGAGCAGCTGAGACTCGTGCACACTGCTGATGGGAGGGGGCGTGGAATGGTACAACCGCAGTTGGGCAGTTTCTTGGGAAGTTAAACACACACATGACCCAGCCATCCCGCACCCAGATGCTTCCCTGAGAGAAATAAGGGCGTATGTCCATCCGGAGCACACAGATTCTGGCAGCCTTATTTGGAAGAGCCGCACACTGGACACCACCGAGGTGTCCAGCAACAGGTGGATGGAGAAAGACATTACTGTGTATCTTTACAACGGAACACGACTCAATGCTATAGAGGAATGTCCCATGGATGTGCGACAGATTGAATGGCTCAAACGACGATGCCGAGGGACAGAAGACAGACAAAAAGACGACACACGGTACGATTCCATTTACAGAAAATTCTGGAAGATGCAAACTAATCTTTAGTGACAGGTGTAGTTCAGTGGTTTCCCGGGAGTGGTTACCAGGGTGGGGAAGGTGGAGAGGAAGGATTTCAAAGAGGTGAGAGGAAACTTTGGGATGACGGATGTGTTCCCTATCTTGACGGTGGTGATGGTATCAAGGGTAGATAATGTATCTCAAAATAATCCATTATACACTTGAAATGGTGTTGTTTTTCATTTATGTCAATTATCCCTCAACAATGTTGTAGAAAAGTTCGTTCTCCTAAAGGCACCTAGGTACAAAAAAGGAAGGAGAGTTGGTGGAGGGAGACACTGGGTCCAGGAGGGCTGTGTTTTCGGAGGGAAGGGACATGAGCCTGCCTTGGGGCTCCTGGAGGCTGCTGGCCTTCCTCAGAGCCACAAAGAAGCACCCTGAGAGCCAACGTGAAGGGAGAGGACGTCCTGAAGGCAGAAGGCGGCCTCCATGAAGACTGTTCAGGAGGAGGACATTCTGGGAGGGTGAGGAGCAGAGGCCAAGCACTGAGTTGTCTGCCTCCCTGCTTCCCTCCTGCCTGCCCCTGCAAAGAGGCTTGTGGCAGCTGTGTAAGGAACCAGTGTTCCGCGTAAGAGAAACAAAAACCACCATGAACAAGGGAGGGTGTGGGCACGCCTCACAGGGAGGGCTCCCGGAAGCCACAGGCAAGGAAACCACCCCTGGTGGTGGATCGGGGAGGGTTTTGATCAGGAGAGCCTTGCAGGGACAACATGAGTGGAAAAGCGCAAGACAAGTGCAGTCCCGCCACACTGCACAACCGATATCCTCTGGACTTGTGGGACACGACAGCCCAGAAAGCACGTGGGGGATGACGACAGATCTTTTTAGGGGAACCAAGGAGCCACACAGGCTGGAAGGTGGTGAATCCAATCACAGATGGCCTGGTTGGGTAGACCGAGGGGCCTGGGATTGATGCGTGGGCAGTGGGAGCCACTGATGGTTGTGGAGCTGAAGAATGACACCAAAAGAGCAATGCTTCAAAGACCCTGCAAGTATCACGCTCAAAGATCAGCCACAGCTCACCATGACCTAGGCTCCAGGCCAAGTTATGAGGATGTGGCCTCAGGGCCCCCTCAGTGGGATCATGCCTTTTCATACCATCTTTTCTGCCATGACCCCCTCTCCTACAGTTGGACCAGCTGACCTACTCTCTCCTGGGCACAGGAGGCCACTCGCTGACTCTGCTTACAGTTTCCCCCCACCCAAATGCCATCGTTTCTCCTCTAAGCTAAAGATATATCCACCCTGACATTCATTCATTCAGTCAATCAATCAATCAATACCTTTTGAAGTCGCATTGTGTGCCAAGACCCAACTAGGCACCAGGGACCCAGCACTGAAGAATAAAGTTCTGCCCTCGTGGAGCCAGCTTTGGGGGGTGGGGAGGGTGGGAAGCAGACAATAAACACACAAACAGTGAATACTTTTGGGTATTAGGTGTCAAGAGGTAAACAAAACAGGGTAATGGGAGAAAGGGAAGGAAGATAGGTATGGGCCATATTAGAGACGGTGGTCAGCAAAGGCTTCCAGAGAAATGAGCAATGAGGAGGTCCCAGTTTTTGCAATCTCTGTAAAGACCCAGGGTAAGAGTGTTCCAGATGGAGGGAATAGCAAGTGCAAAGGCCTTGAGGTGGGAAGATGCTTGGCTTGTTCAAAAGACCAAAGACAAGTCTGGTACCTGGAACAGAGTGAGCAGGGAGGAGGGTGATAGGAAAAGAAGATGGGCAGGGCTCAGGCCACGTTGCTTTGCAGGCCAAGGGAGCAGTCTGGGGTTAATCTAACTAGAATTCTAGGGGAAGCTCGGGGAGGGCCTTAAGCAGGGAAGGGTTGTGCTGATCTATATTTTAAAGTGACTGCTCCAGCCGCAGTGTGGAGGGTGGACTAGGCGACCATGGTGGGAGGGGGGCAGCAGGCTGACCTTCCTCGTCCCTTCTGGAGGCCCCTATAGAAAGACCTCCTCATTCAATCATTAAGGTGACACTCGTGGACTGCTTACCACATGCCAGCCCCACCCAGCTCCACCTCCCCCCCGGGCACCAACCCGGGGGCATCATGACACTTCAGTCTCCTGGCTTGGACCACAGAGAAGTCTCACTGTCTCAGCGGAGCCCTGTCCCACAGTACGTGCTCAGTCACTGCTCCGTACCATTGTTGTCATTGTTACTCTGTGTCAGTGATGAGCCCTGTCTGAATGTCTTCACTGTGGCTGCCATTTATTTGGGGCTCCATCATTAACCCCCGCGACAGACTGTCTTGGTTACTGAAACCTTCACATGCAGGTGGATGGCTGTGCCTCCCTCCAAATTGAAAATTCCTTTTACTATTAACAACAAACTTAAAACTCCCTTAGTGCCAAGTGCCGAGCTCTGCTTGTGACATTTGTAGGATGAAGCACAGAAGACGGAGGAGGGAGGAGGGAGAGGGAGGAAGAGAATGGAGGGGGGAGGAGGAAGGAGGAGGAATAGAGGGAGGATGGAGGAGGGAGGCCTCTGCGCTGGGCCTGGCCTGGCTGGCAGGGCTGGGATGAATGCCACTGCTGGGGGCAGAGGACATTGTTCTTACAGCAGAGCACACTTTCTGGGCGACAACAGCCCTCTTTTCCCTGGTGCCACCAAAAGGGGTGGCCAAAGGTCCTGCGGAGCAGGGACACAGGGCCCAGGGGAAGGTAAGGACATCTGGGAGAAGAATGCTGAGCAGTGACAGGAGAGGGGACAGGGGCAGGAGGAAAGGAGCATGGAGGAGGAAGAGGTGAATAAAACGGACTTGGGTCAGGGATAGCAGAGAGCTGAATGACTGGGCCCAGCTCTGACCTGGGAGCAGGGGGACCAGGAGGGTGGAGTCATGGTCCCTCCCTGGAGGACAGACAAGGAACTCATGGCTGAAGCCGAGGCTCTAAGTGTGACACAGAGGTCATGCAGAAGCAGCCCAGAAGTCCAAAGGAGGAGTGGCCGGTGCTGCCTGACGGTCACCCCACAAGAAGGGTGTCTGCCAGGGGGCAGGCAGCGAGAGGGCCCTGGGCTCTGCAATGACCCCCAAGCAGTCCTGCCTCCGAGTGTGCTTCTCCTCTTCCTCTCTGCCTGTTGAGGCTCTGCCCAGCATCCACCAAGACCTCCTCAAATCCCCCTCCTGCCTGAGGCTGACCCGGGACAGCGTTCCTCCAAGCGCTGGGACTGCACACTGAGCCACACGGTGCTCCTGTCATCTTCAGGAAAGACCCATCGTGCATCCCAGCAGCCTCTGCGGACGTGTCCAGCAGAGATGTGGGGAACTGCTGGTCCTGGGCCCCTCCCCGAGGGCATGCCTCTCTCCCGCCCCACCCCCACTCTCTAGGTGTGCGTGCTCCCGGGTGGCCAAGAAGGGTCTGACCTTCCCACTCCGACGGAATCCCTGGCAGGCCGGGGCCCTTGGGCCCGCTGCACATCTGCAGGGCTCGGGGTGCTCAGGAAACACGGCGGAGCCGAGCGCAAGCCCAGGGAAAGCTGGAGACAGTCACTTCGAGACCACACAGTTCTCCTGGGAATCTCTTTTCCTCAGGGCGGAGACTCACTCTCTAGTTTGGGTTCCTTCGCTGCAGTGCACGTCGGCAATGTGGGAGAACCTGCCCTAAATTCCCACGTTCAGGACCATCCCAGACACGGTGCATGGGAACCTTGGGGCACCTGCGCCTCCACGTCAGCTACCTGCCCTCCCTGCTCCTCCGGCAAGGACGTGCTGCCTCCCAGAAAGGCCCCAGTCTGTTCCCCAGAAGGTCCTGCGGGCAGTGAGGTGGGCTCCAGAGGCTGGGCAGAGGAGGCGAAGACCCGCTCCAGCCTACAGCTGCTGACCACCTGTTACAAGCTCCTCCAGCGGCTCGCTCCCCTGCCCGGAGCCCGAGGCTCCCGAGCCACGGCGGGGTGGGCGCGTGCGTACAGGTACGTGCACACACACAGAAACACACATGTGCATGACGATTTCCCACGCCTTTCTGCCCTCCATCCCCCTGACCCAGCCGCCCGAGGCCAGGCGCAAGTTCGGCACGATGCAGCCGCAGGGCTGGGCAGGGCAGGGAGCCGCGCTGGCAGAGCTTGGGGGGCAGTGGGGAGCAGAAGGGCTGGGGCAGAGGTCAGAGCTGTCAGGCAGGCTTTGTTCAGCCCTCCTTCCTCTCTGAGGGGGAAGAAGTAAAGGTCTGCCTCCCCCTGAAAGGAGGCTCGGGAAACAAGCCTGCAGGGGCAGGACCCAGCGGCTCTGGAACCAAGGGACCCCAGTAAAGAAGAATGGAGGAGCACAAAGTCAAGTCAGACGGACTGGGTCTCGTTCCCGCTTCTCCTTAACTCTCGGTGTGACCTTGGGAGGCCACATGCCCTCAGTGTGCTCATCGGCAAAGTGGGGAGAAGAACATGAGCCAAGACAGACGGTGCTGGCTGGGTACCAGGCACTGTTCTAAGCTGCTTCCTTACACCAAGCTTCTGCACAGCAGCCCGGTGTGGTGGGTAGTGCCATCATCCCCATTTCAGGATGAGGAAGCCCGAGCACAGAGAGGTTCAGTCTCTTGCCCAAGGGCCCAGAGGCGCTAGGTGGCAGAGTCAGGCTCTGAACCCCAGCAGTCTTCTCCCACACCCCTAAGCACTGTATATACTACCTCCTCGCCCTCGTTGCACGCTTGCGGTACTGGGGGTAAAGGACTCTGTGAACAGCGTGCCTCAGTGGTTCTCGGAGAGTGGTCCCCAGAGGGGCAGCGTCAACCTCACCCGGAAGCTGGTGGGGAATGCAGATTCTCAGGCTCCACCCAGACCTGCTGAATCAAACTCTGAGGCCGGGGTCCCATCATCTGTTTTAGCAAGCCTTCTAGAGGATTCCGGTGCCCACTAAAGTCTGAGAATCACTGGTGTAATACATTTTCTACCCACAAAATTTCTTTTCAAGTTCACACTTTTCTGTTTATGAGCTTCACTTGCTGAAATGAGACGACTATTCCTGGCCGCCCAAACCCTGGGGATCGTTCTCGCTCTCTCTCTTCCTCTGGGGTCTCCAAAGGGGCTCGTTCAGTCATCTTGCCTTGAGCCAGCCTCTCCTCACACCTCCTACCATCCTCCACAAAGAAACACCTTTGGCTGCACAAAAAAAAAAAAAAAAAAAACACAGCCAATGTCCTCTAAGTAATAACCCCAGAGCGCACGCACCCCTACAGGGCTGGCAAGCCGTCCTTTCGCTGTCCCCCAGATTCCAACATCGTAATAAATAGCAGCTTCTAGGTGGTCTGCAACTCTGTGGGCGTGCACACACATGCGCACGCACACACACACACATACATACACAACCTCACTCTGCCTCATCCGTGGGCTCAGATACTCCATGCAGGTTGCTACAAACACACAGAAAAAGCAAAGGATGAAATCAAGATGTGGTCACACACTTACACAAACACAGCACACAGAGACAGGTGTGTTCACGTGCAGAACACTACCTTGCAAAGACACATCGGTATATGCACGCATGCATTCACGCACACAGAGGCCGGGACACGCGCACAAGCACACGTATGTGGGCAGGAACAGATGCACGCACGCACACGCACGGAGCTGTCTCTGCAGGGGGTGGTCCCTGACGGCGGTGGGGAAGCCAGGCCCCTCTTGCTTGATGGACCATCCTGCTTTGACTGTCCCCGGGGTGTGGCAGCGGGAGCCGGCCAGCAAGGCGGGGGCGACAGGCAGCCTCCACTGAGATGTTGCCTTCTGAACAGCCTACTTCTCCCACCCTTGGGAGGAAAATTATGACTTTCTCAGGGAGGAGGTTTTTTTATTTTTTGTGTTTTTTCCTCTCCCCTCGTTTGGCACACGGCACTAATTTATGACTATTTTCCCAAGTCCGCTGGAGTAAGAGGGTAATGGCTTTCAGCCGTTTCCTTTCTCTCACCTGTCATTCACTGCCGGCTACCTGACAGGACTGCAGACAATGTTCCAATCACAGGGGCTGGTTTTTTTTCCCAGGGAAGCGAAGAATTCATAGTGGCCATGGGGAGAGTTATTTCACTCCCGGACGGAACGACGTCAGGTAAACCGCTGTAAAAATTCATAAGCAGCGGGGCTGCCTCTGGATAGGGGGTGGGCACATCGCCCACGGCTCAGGCTCGGAGCTGGCCTGGCTGGAGGTCCGGAGAGCTGGGGGGGCACTCAAGGACTCAGGCCCCTCAGCTGCCATTACCCCATGGACTCCAGCCTCTCGACCTTGAGTAGGTCACACTGCTTCTCTATACCTCAGGTGCTCCAGCCGCTCCCTGGAGAGAATATTCTTTGCCCTTAGAGTCAGGGGGGTGATGACCAGGCATGGGTGTTCCCTTGTGGGGGTTGCCTGTCCCCATCTGAGTGACAACTGGCAGGCTGCCGAGTCTCAGTGGCTCACGTGAAAAGCTGAGACGCTCTATCCCAGTGCCATTCGACCAAATTCGCAGGAATCACAGAAACGTTCTCTCTCCTTGCCGTCCCGTACGGCAGGCCCTCCACACGTGCCTACCGAATGCTCTCGATGTGGCCAGTGTGGATGAGACAGTGAGTTTCGTGTTTCCACTTAGGTTGTAATTAACGGACCTTTGAATAACCACGTGTCCAGTGGCTGCTGTTTGGGATAATGTGGTGTTATACTTGCATGCTTGTAGTGTCTTACACTGATTATAGGCCCTCCTCAGATGTTGTGAAGACCGAATGAGATAACACATAAAAAGTCTGGGCACCTAGTCGGCCCTCCGTAAGTGACCGCTCTCACTAATACTATGGGACGCAGTCAGGACAGGAGGGAAGGGGGGCTGAATTCGGGAGTGTCAGGTTAGAGCAGCCCTTTAAGTAACTTAACCTTCCCGTCACTGGTTTTCAGTGTAACTGGGGGGCACATGGGACACATGACCAGGGCCGACCATCGATTGTCCAGGAGAGGTCCTGTTGTCCCGCAATGTCACCCCCTCCCCTTCTGTACTCCCGTCCTCCTCCCCAAGCCCCATTCCTCACACTCGTGGCATCACCCAGAACTATAAGGAGGAATCCTCCACCCAGGCTCTGGCACAGTGGGGCTGAGTGGAATTGCTTTTGGATGGGAAAAGTCCTCACCACAGACCATCGGTGGGGCTCAGAAGACCCCCTCTTTTCTGGAGCCAGAGCATTCAGGGGATACAGCAGGACCAGCTTAGGGGAAAGACCCCTGGACCATCTCCCACGGCCCTGCAGGGCTGTCCTGGGTCGGTTACTACTTCTGTGACCATGGGCAAATTCGTTGCTCTGAGCCTCAGTTTCCCCATCAGCTGCATAGAGACCTAAATACGCCCCTGATGGGTGATCATGAAGGTTGGATTGCAATAACATGTACCAATTGGTACCTCATAGGCACTCAATAAACAGAAGTTATTCCCACCATCACTACCTCTTATCCAGAGACAGCAGAGCACACCGAGTAAGACAGAGGCTAGCCGCTGGTGCTGGTGCCAGACCACCAAGTTCAAGTACTAGCTCCATCCCCGCTCACCGGCTGTGTGATCTTGGGCAAGTCACTGCAACCGTCTGCCCTTTCCCCCACCTATGAAGCAGTAATGATAATGACAGCACCTTCCTCCCAGGAACGTTATGAGGATCGAAGGAGCTCACAGCAGTCACGGACACAGAGTAAGTACTACGCATTGGTTAAAGTAAATATTCCGCGAGGCCTCTAAAGAGCCCTTCCTCATAAAGAAGGGGCCAACGGAAGAGAGCCCAGCAGCCCTGGGTTTTGATCTGCTGATGGCAGGACACCGCCCAGCGAAAGCAAAGGGGCAGAGAATGAGGGACTCACCACAAGAACTTCAGCAAAACAGAGCAGTTCTAACATCACGATGCCTCTGACCTCAAGGATCCTGGCTCTTGGACACGCTGGGGAACTTTACCCCCACTGACACTTGCTCACAAGAGCGTCAACATCCTGATTTACAGGCAGGAAAACTCCGGCAGCAGAGCTGGCTGGTAAGAGAATGCACACTTCCTTCACCTTTAGTTCTGCTTTCCCTGCCACCCACCCTCCTCCCCCGGAGCCCGAGAGGGGAGGCTGAGAAAGGGATGCACCCCAGGGTGAGGAATGGGGTGGGGGAAGGGAGGGAGAACCACCCTGTCCTTTGTTCCTCATCGTTCTTTTCATGGCATTGGACTAGACAGAAAACACCTGGAAAGGAAAAGGCACTCCTTCTTGACACGCGGGTGAGGGCAGGTGGAGGTTCACCAGCCTGGACAGTGGACCAGGCCCTGTGCTGGGCAAATGTCACACATCGTATGTCACAGCTCATATGTCATCCCTCCAAATGAGGGCACCAGGCTGGAGCAGGGACAGCACCTGCAGCAACCAGGCAGCCTGTCTTCCCGATGTGGCCCCTGGTCTAATCTCAGGACGCAGGCTCCTTACTGCCATTTCTCAGATAGACTCCGGTATTTACATTTTTCGGAGCTGAAAAGCAGTGCCACTTTTCCCACGGCCACATTTCTGGTCAGTAAGGTAGGTAATCCTATTGTAAAAATACACATTCTCCTCCCCCACCCCTCGCCCCCCACGATGAACCTATTTTCATTTTGGACAGAGGGAAATGCAGCTGGGAAACATTTTAATTCTCCTGAATTGGCCTTTAGGCAGAAGGAGAGGTATGCACCCTCAGATCTTATGCTAAGAGCGAGGCAGGGACTGAGCCAGGCTCAGGGGGTCCTCGGACTGTCACCGTCTGAATGGTCTTTTGCTTTTAGAAAGCACCTGTGCATGCAGGGACAGGTGAGGTTCCCCAGGTGGGACAGGAGTCACCATCCCCGTCCCCGAGCACCTGGTGGGGGTCAGGCCCTGTGTTCACCATATTCAGAACTTCCCTCGACAACCGCAACAGCTCTGCAAAGTGCACGGGACCAGCCCCATCCTAGAGATGAGAAAACGGAAGCTCCCGGAGGTGAAGGGGCCGCTCGAGGCTTTGGCAGGCCTGCCGTAGAGCCAGGGCTCCGGGTTCCTCCCTCCACGGCTCACGGGTCCTCCCACCACGCTGAGAGTGCTCAGCCGAGAGCGGGTGACCGATGGCTTGGCTGCTGACAGCGAGGACAGGGGGTTCACCGGCTCCAGAAGCCACGCACCCCTCTTCTTCCTTCTCCTCCCTGCTGGGCCCTGAAACACCGGCCCATTCCATTGGAAGCAGGTGGTGGTGGTGGGGTGGGGGCACCTGAGGAGGGAGCAGTCCCCTTCTCCTTAATTGACTGTAAATTGCTCCAGAGCTTTTAATGAAGGCCGTCAGGAGTAATTACGTCCGCTGCTGTGTGGCCACTCTGTAAACACCGGAGGCAGGGCTGGGGGCAGGCCGCACGGGGCATCTCACATCTGGGCTCTCCTGCTCCTCCCTCCCCCGTGGGTCCCTCTCAATTCACACCTCTGTCCCCCGAGGAGGAGCCACAGCAGTCCCAGGCAGGGGCCCTGCTACACAGGCAGCCAGGCGAGGGGAGGTACCGGGGAGCCCCACACTGTGTCCACGGGGTGGCTGCCACCAGGGCTGTGGGACAGGGCAGGCCTAGATGGAGGACTCACACCAGACTTGGGAGCCAATTCCAGGGGCTGGGAAGCAACATGGTGAGGGCAGCAGTCTCAAAGTGGGGTCCCCAGACCATCAGCAGCATCACCTGAGAGCCTGTGGAAAATGCAAATTTGCCGGTCCCACGTGGGCCCACCTACTAAATCAGAAACTCGGGGGTGTGGTAACAAGCCCTCCAGGGGGTTCTGAACTGCTGGGGAGGAGGAAAGAATGATGGGAGAGGCCTGCTAGCCTCAGTTTACAAGATGGGGAACCTGAGGCCTGAAGAGCTGAGGGTGTTTACTTATGGGCACACAGCTGGGAACGGAGCCAAGTGCGCCCCGGGGATCAGACTGTCAGGTTGCAATCTTGGCACTGACATTTCAAGTCAGGGCATGAACTTCTCCTCATCTATAAAGCGGGGCCCCATGGGTCTCGTCCAGGGGACCAGATGTGAGGGAACCCGGCACAGGCTCTGTACGTTGGCCCTGCCATCACACTCCGAGTCCTGTGATGTGACGGGGTGCAGAGAAGGGCAAGAGTGAGATGTGGACTGTGCTAAAAATAACAGAATGCTGGTGCCAGCACTGCCCCCACCGCCCGCCACCCAGGGCACTGACTGTTAATTAGTACTGTGCACCCCTGCCACGGGGAAGTCCCTGCCACCTGGGCTCTCTCGTCCCCGAGCTGTCCCCGAGCTGTGCCACGTGTCTCCCTACCACTGCCTCTGGATGCCTCTCCCTCAGAGAAGGCTTTCCTGGCCTAAGGCTGTCAAAGCCTAGGATGAATGTCTCTTGCACCAGGACAGACACAGAAGACATTACACACAGGAGTGCCACCCGGGGCCAGTCCCCGTGCCATGCTCCAAAGGGGACACCAAGAAAGGAAGGTCCTCGCTGTCCAGCTATTGCACAGTCCAGGCGATCCCACCTACCTGCAGGGTTTTAAGACATGGTCCTTGCCCTCAAAGAGTTTACAACTTGGCTTATTCCCTGGCTGCCCCCCAGAAGGTCCCCTAGAATACCAAGGTGCTGCAGGGGAGGGTGATATGCAGGGGAGGGTGATAAGGACAAACACCCAGGGTGACCAGGGCTGACCCGAGTGGCCAGGACCCCACAAGGGGCTTTGCGCCCCCGGCCTCATGCCCTCGTGTCGGCGCTGAGCAAGGCTGAGCCCACGAGGTCACCTCCCCAGTAGCGTACTGAGTCCTCACACTACAGATCGCTTTGATCTGCCGGGGACCCCGCCAGCCTGCAGAGGCCATGTCCCCGGCGATGAGGCTGGGCTGAGCCCCGGGCAGAAAGACTACCAGAAATCAAGCTGATCTGTCTGCCGGCTCTGATTCACTCACCTCCGCTCTACCCGGCCTGTCCGAGCAGCCTGGAGCCAGGGGGCCACAGAGGGACCCAGCAGGTGGTCACCACGACCCTCACCCCCTGTCCTGGGTTGGCCCTTGATGAACAAGGGGGAGGGATGATGACCTGCTCGCAGAGAAGCTGGAAGCTGCTTCTGGGCGACCAGACAGGGCGAGCTGGGTGCCTGGGCACTGCTGGCATTACTTGCTAAGAGAATGTAGGAGACGAATGCCGCCTCCCTGCCCGTCAGGCTGAGTTACCCACAACATAGGGTTTTTCTAGAGAGCTCATAAAGCAGCTGATGCGGCGAAGCAGTCTGCTCAATAATCCCTCCATCTCACTCCAGTCGGACGCCGGCATATTCATCTTGAATTATCCTTTTCAAAGGCCAAATCAATCCTAGGAAGTGCCGGGGCTCGGGCCGCACATAGTCTTGCTACCAAGAGAGCCAGGAAAGTAGGGTCCGTGAGCTGTTTTAGGACACCAGGGGGTGGGGACAGAGAGAGGCGGGGGAGGCACATCCTCTCCCTCGCCCGATGGCAAGGAGCCCGTGGGGACCCGAGCTGAGGCTCTTGTCCCCTGCATCCACTGTGGCATGCAGAATGGGGGAGCGCAAGAGAGGCCGGAGACGGCAGGTGAGCAGCCAGGACCAGCCCCAGGGATGGAAGATTCTCTTCTTCACCTACTCTGATCTACTCACCCCGCAAAGAGGCTGAAGCATTGGTGACGGAGGGAGAGAGATCTGAGTTTGAATCCAGCTCTGCAACTTCATGACCACGAGCCTTGGGGAGGTGGCCACCTCTCTAAGCCTCCGTTTTCCTCATGGGTAAAATGGGCTTCATCACCACCTCCTTCACAGGGTACTGTGAGCATGAAATGAGCGGGCACGCAAAGCCTTCGTGTGGCACCTGGCAGACAGGAGGGTGACCGGGAGGGAGAAGGTGGGCAAAGTCCGTCCCAGGTCAGAGGGCCGGCCACGGAAGCTAGGGACCTCCAGAATCAAGCAAAGCAGACTCAGGGGCAGCTGTCACATGAGGAGGGACAGGCAGACTCCAGGAGCTCTGTGCAGACCAGGACGAATGGGGAGCAGCAGCAGGAGGCAGACCACCCATTAGCAGGCGGGTGGCCCTCATCACCCAGGGAAGCAGGGAGGTGCCCACTGCTGCAAGCCCCCACCCCCGGCACCTGCAGCACCTCTTAGCGGATAGCTGCACCAACTGGGTTCCTGGTCAGGCTGGGAGGGGGGACCAGGGACCTCTGGGACTCTCCCGCCTGGAAAGGGAAAACACCCTTTGGGAGAGTAACACATAAAACCATAGCAAATATTTATGTGGCAGACACAGTGGGTTTTGGCCACTCAGGATATCATTCCTGTCCCCAACCTGCTTCTCATCTGCTTGGGAATAGCACTAGTCAATGATGACAACAATGGTTAGCATGCCAAGCACAGTTCTAAATGCCTGCAGTTAATTTATTTAATCCTCACCACTATTCTATGAGGATATATACTGTGTTCATCCCATTTTCCAACTGAGTAAACTGAGTCAGAGAGAGGTTAAGTAGCTGGTGGTACAGGCCACACTTGCTGTAGATGCAGCAGAGGGCTTCTTGGAAGAGGAGGCACTAAGGACAAGCTGCCCAATAAAAACAACATCCATCATTTGTACAGGAACTTTATTTTCCAAGCTCTTTCATGAAGCTCCCTGTGAAGTGGGCTGGGCAAGGACGATCATGCCCGTTTCCAGAAGAGGAGAACAAGGCTCAGAGAGGCTACAGGCCCTGCCTGAGGTTACACAGCTAAGAAGTGTAGAGCTGGGATCAGAAGTCAGGCTTTGTGCCTCCCCTCCCAGTGCCTGGAGCACCACCTCGGGGAGAGGAAGGGAAGGCGCCAGGTGAGGGGACCAGCAGGGAGACCCCTGCACCAGGGACAACTTTCCCGGGCATGCATACCCTCTCTGACACAACACCTTGAGCTCCTATTCCAGGAGAAGCTGCAGTTGAACAGTCAGGCTCGCAGGTCCCCTGAGCCATGTAAAGAACAGTCGGGGCCAGGGGTGTGATGACAGGTTCAAAACCAGCTCTGCCTGCACAGTCTCCCCAACCAGCTATTGTAAATCACACCTTTCGGCTGGCTCCCAGGGAGCCCAAGGGTTCCCAGGCGGCTGCAAGCTCAGCACATCCTCGCCTGATGACACGTCTGAGCCCGGCTCTTCTGCCAGCCCACCAGCTCCCCGCAGAGGGAGTGCCTGCCGCCTGGTCACAGCACAGCGGGCCGAGGCCCCCACCGCCTCCCTTGCCGGCCACTGGGAAAGGACGTGGGCCCAGGAGCAAGCAACCTGGTTAATATATGCTCATCTATCTCCCCCAGTCATTTTTTAGCAATCGTTCCAACTCTGCGTAGTATGTCCGGCAAGGATTAGCGTCTTTTGAGTAATGCGGGGAAGTGAGGCCTGGAGGGGGAATTGACCCGCCTAAGCTCATTCGGCTGCATGAGCAGAGCCAGGCTGGGACCCAGGCTCCTCCCCAGTCCTGGGCCCGTGTGTCCAGGCCAAGCCGTGCCGGCCATTGCCCCCTCCCTGGAGCAGTTGCTCCTTCACTCTATGTGGACCCTTGGCCACTGACACCCTTTCCCAGGTGACAGGCTGAGCAAAGGCCCACACTATCAGAGAGGTAGCACGATGGGGTATTAAGTGTGGACACTGGAGCCTGAATCTTCGGATTCAAATCCTGACTTTGTTGTGGGAGCCTGGGCAGGTTGCTTGACCTCTGAGTCTACACCACGGGGATCACGATAGAACAGACTTCCCATCACTGCTGAAAGGATTCAATGAGACCACGCAGGTAACCTAACGAGTAAGATGCAAGTACTAAATAATTACTGTTATTATTTTTATTTTTAACCACAACAACCTATTTCTGCCATCCGAGACACAGTACAAATTGCTTGTTCCATGGTTGGCTGGCCTATTCCATCACCTTCTGAAATGCCTCTCCTATGGCTTCGGCCTGTCAAAACCCAACCACTCACTGCCCCCTTTACTATAAAGCTTCCTCGTCCCTGCACCCAGGATGAATTCCTTCCCACTCTGAGCATTAGCACCATCTGCAGCTCCTGCCTTGCACCTGCCTGGGGTGAGCTGGGCATTTACCAGGGTCCCCTTCTCCACTCCTAATGGGGGCTCCTTCAAGGCAGTGACCCACGTACAGAATCCCAAAGTTGTGGTTAAATGCACAAGCTGGGGGTCAGGCAGCAATAAATTCAAGCCCAATCTCCGGCCCATACAAGCTGTGTGAGCCTGTGTGAGTTACTTATCCTCTCTGAGCCTCTGCCCCCTCAGCAGTAAGATGGGGGCTATATGGCCCACTTTCTGGGTTTGTTATAAGGATTCAATGGGCCGTGTGTATGAAGTGCTTCCCTAGACACGGAGTAAGTATGGAATGAAAGATAATTGTTGTTTCCCCGGCTACCTTGAATGTGCACGTCCCTACCCCACCCCCGAGCACGGCCTGGCACAGGTGTCCAGTGCAGGCCATTAACGGCCTGCCCACACGACAGGTGGCACATCATCGTTATCATTAGTGTTATTATGGCAGCATCCAAAACACCCAGCCCACCTCCACCCATGTGTTGAGGGGCAGTCTGTCTATAGCCGGGGCTGCCACAGGCTCCAGATACGCCCAGGGACGGGTCTCATGGGAGTGGCTACAGATCACAAGAACCCCCCCAGAAGGGTTCACCCTTTGAGGGCCTATGTTGCCCTGAAGAAAGATGGAGAGGAGACAAGGCCACAGAAGTTTCCAGGCCCTTCCAGGGATTCTGTGATTCACCCTGCTCCCGCTCCTAGAAGGAATAGTAAAATCCCTACTCTGAGGTCACCAGGAACCCAGGGCCCCAGGTTCTTTGGTCCCAATATCTGATCATCTGGATAGATAGTGGGTTACCTCCTTCCCTCCAAAATCTCACACCACCCCCCTTCCAATGCCAACAGCCCCAGGGAGACTCGGGGCTACCTCACTTTCTCTCCTTAAGCACTCTACCCCAGACTGTGGAGCTGTGAGGCCCCTTCAAACCTCAAGTCCCAAGCTCCCAGTTCCCTTCATCCGCAGGCCTGCAGGAGCCACGTGCCTGCCTGGGAAGAGTCCCCTCGAGCCCCTTCTGCTGCTGGGGTGTGGAGTCAGGGCAGGCTTCAGTCTGGAATTCAACAGTAACTCTCTGGAGCCCTTGGGCAAGCTCCCCACCGTGGGCCTCAGTTTCCCCATCTGGAAAGGTGGAGTGTTTGACAATGACAGTGGTCATAGAGTTACCTGGCAGGAGGCCTGAAGCTGTTCATCCCAGGCCTTCTGAGGGTCCTTCAGGTGGGGGGTAAAAGTGAATACGGCTATGACGTCTCCCCACTGTCTACCTCTGACCCTAACTTCACCAACAGATGATTATTTCCCCTTAGAGTTATTGTCTAACACACTGTAGATTTTCTGCATTGTTATTAGCTAGCGGGCTACATGGCCCTGTACGTGGCTGGCAGAAAAGCCCAAACACGCTCAGAGCACACACCCACCTGATATCGGGGACCCTCTCACTGGACTCCCCACATCTACATCCCTCTAGCCCGTAACGCCTGCGACTTTGTCTCCGACCCTTGCCAAGGAACTGCTCTGGGGAACCATGACCTCCTCTCTTCTGTGTCAGTCCTAAGGGACACTTTGGTTAAAAGAAAAACCATTCCCACCCTGTGATTCCTTCATCCTCTCCTGAGACATGATTTCTACCCTTTACAGAATGGGAGAGGGGCTCAGCGAGGAGGGACAGCCTCCTCTAGGACCTTAGGTACAGAGAATGGTCCCAGGAGAGGCCAAAGCCCCTCCCAGACTCCCCTCCTACCCACCACTCTCCACGTCTGCTCCGGAGCCCCATGCCCGCAGGTCTGGCCCTCCATTCACGCCAGCCCTCCCGCAGCTCGTGCTCCTAGCTCTGTAGGAACTCCCTGCGGGAGCCGTTCCCCACACTTGCCGGCACTCTGCTCCTCTGTCTAGGGAGACGGCTAGCGCGGGGTCAGCCCACCTGCAAATTGCTCTCCGTGGGTCCAGACGGAACAGCTGGGCGCTGATGGAGTTTGCAGGGAAATTCATCAGCGCCGACTGGCCGCCGAGCCAGGCGCTGCCTGGGCCCGAGCCACCCTAATGAATCCCGAGCTCCCGCCTTAATGGCTCCTGACAAGACTAATTTGGTCGCGCAGGTGATTAGCATTATCACCTGAATCGTGGCTCAGGCTGCTTTGGGGGTACTGAGGGGTCTGCTGGGGGGAAGTCGGCTCCGCGTGCAGCGACCTTGGTGACCTATGGCGGGTCCGGGAGCCTAGGGGAGGGGGCTCGATGAGACGTTTGGCATCTACTCGTCCTCCTGCCTCCTTCGCTCATCCCGCTACACTCATTCTGTGTCTGCTGAGGCCCCCTTGGTACCCCGCACTGTGCTGGGCACAGAGCACCGGCAGGCCCGTCTTGCTCAGCGGCAAGATGGAGACAGTGACGCCTCCCCAAGACGCCCCTGAGGTCTACAGGAGGCCAGGTGCTGAGAACCCTTATCAGGGGCCCTGGCAGAAGGCTGGCAGTCAATAAATGCTAGCTAAGAGTACCGCTCTGCATCTTATATGATACATAAATACTAAAATTATAATTAATTGTAATGTCGATATTAATAAAAGTAGTAAGTAAAAACGAACTGCCGATGGGAAGTTACACACAAATAACCGTGAGAGAACTCGCGGGCCCCACAGAGCAGGTGACATCTGAGCTACCCCTAGAAAGATGAGTAGGAAGTCAGCAGGCAGGAAGGGGAAAGAGTACTCCCTGCCGAGGGGCTGGCCTGGGAAAGGCGCAGCGGGGAGACAGAGGGGAGGTGTTGGGGTGCTGAGTGTGTCCCCATGGCTGGAGATCAGGGTGCCTGTGGGAGAGGTGGGTGACAGGCCATGACGAAGCGTTCTCACTCCTTCCGTTAGGCCCTTGGGAGGCTTTTGGCTGGCGGTGTTTAGAATCGGGATAGAAGGAGTGATGTTGGGCCCCAGCCCCCGAGAGACACCAGCCCCTTCCAGGATCTGCGGCATGAAGATCAGGGTCACAGCCAAGGTAGATGGACTGGATGTCCTCACCCCTCACAGAGCTCCTCCGTCAGCCCTGTGCCTCCAGGCCAGGCCTCACGCTGCTGCGTGGCACCCTGAGGGTCCCCGGCAAATACACCCCATGCGGCCCTGACAGGCTGCTGGGATGAGAAAAACACGACCCCAGCACAGGGCGAGCTCCGTCATTCACAAGCACAGTCACGCACGGCGTCTGTGCCATCTGGGGCACGTGCTCTCCTGGGCCCACTTCCTGGGCAGCCATCCCTGTCATCACCCACACCTCGCTTCTGACACCCTTGGGAGGGGAGCGCCTGGCTTGAGACTGCGGGAGGGGGGACTAGCAGGTGCGGAGCCAGCTCCAGCCCCTGCCAGGTGGAACCCCCCCCCCCACGCTCATAGGCTCCAGACTTCACTCCTTCCTCGAGGCGCCCTGAGCCCCAGGCACAAGTTGGGCCCTGGGGACACGGAGACGGTCCAGGCCACCTGGAGGCATTGACAGTGCAACAGGGGAGGCAGAGGAGCAATGGAGCCACAAGGGCCCCGTGACAGGGACTAACGGAAAGGAAAGAAAGCAAAGGAAGCAGCGCTTGAACCCTGTCTGGAGAAACCCAGGAAGGCCGCAGGGAGGCGGCAGCGTCCGAACTGACCAGACTGATCAGCGGAGGTTCCCCATGTTCTAAGTAGCAGGAGCAGCAAATGCAAGGCTGAGGTGGGAAGCCGCCTCTCACGCACACGGAGTTGCACCGGGTGGAGTGAGCAGGGGAGAGGGGAGGAGACGAGGTCTGACAGGGAGCTGGACAGCCATCAGCCTTCATGCTGCTTTCATTCCAAGTGGGATGGGACACTAGAGCACACCGCATGAGGGGCTCTGTCTCGGGTTCATAAGCACCCCTGGACCCCTCGGCTGCGGGGGTGGGGAAAGGCTGTAACAGGACAAGGGGACAGGGGAGACCACGGAGACCATTAAGGAGCTGCTGGGATAATCCAGGCCTGGACTGTGGTGGCGGGAGCCGAAGGGGTGAGAAGTGAGAAGATTCTGGAAATAGTCTGAAGGTGGAGCCAACAGGATTTGCTGAGGAATCGGATGTGAGGTGAAGGGGAAAGGGAAGACGCCAGGACGACCCCAAGTTTCTAGCCTGAGCAACCCGGGGTGGGGGGGGGTAGTGTTGCAGGTACGGCTGAGACAGGCAAGGCTGCAGGGGAAGCAGGGTCTGGGGAAAGGGCAGGAGTCCGGCCCGGGTGCCCTGAGGCTGGGAGCCCTTCAGAAACCCAGGTGGAAACGCTGAGCACAGAGGTGGGCACACAAGTCCGGAACGTCTTCTGCGAGGAGGCCCAGGAAGGAGGTAGAAGGCTCCGACTTGTCCTCATGCGGACAGGACCTGAAGCCATGAGTCCCGAGGAGACAGCCATGGGGCTAGAACATGCGGAAGGCACACAGGAGCTGGGCTGTGCCTTCCGGGGGACTGTAGGAATGAGGGAGGGTGCGGGACGCTTGGAGGAGGCAGAGGTGGAACAGCCAGAGAGCCGAGGCCCTGGAAGAGAAGACCAACTGCCGAAAGGCCACAGGTCCAAGAATTAAGGACTGGCTTTAGCCACCTGGAGGCTGTTGGTGACCTTGACATGCGCCATACCGTTGAGCGTTTGGAGTGGATTCCGGAGGTCACCTGGAGACAGCACCCAGGAAGCATCCATCCCTCATCGTAAAGGTGCCATGTGGCCATTCACTGCTGACAGTCAGGGCCAGTGTGGGGGCGAGGCTACCAGCCCAACCAGACATTGAGTCCTCGCTCTGCCCTTGCTCTGCCCCTCCCAGGCCAGCTCGGCTGCCAGAGACAGATAGTTACATCTGCAGCGAGACGCACAGTGACAAGGGGGCCTGAATGTTAATAGGATGGGGGCGGCGGGAGAGGCCGGGCTCCTTAATGACTCCATTTTGCTCCTGTCTTCCCTGGCGGGGAGACGGTCCTCAAAAAGAGCATCAGGCAGAGGGAACTGGAACTGGAGATGGGTGAGGAGATACAGCGACAGAACGTGTAGCCTCCACAAGGGATCTGGGACGGCCGCGCTTTGCCCTCCCACTCCGCTCCCCAGCACGCAGCTGCTGGCTGGAACTGCAGCGGGAGCATAAAGGATGGAAAGGCTCAGAGGGTTTGTGGTGAATCCAAGTCGCAATCTCTAGACCAGGAGAGAACATTCACAGAAACTAGCTACCAACAGAGCCTGCAGCCACCTCTACTCCGATTCTTAAAAAGAATGTGAAGACACATTAGTTAAAACACTTTGTACACTACCTCGAGCACTCAATAAATAGTTATAATAATAACATGCATTATACATATGTAGTATGTCGTATATTATTATTATTAATCTGTAAGGCTCCAGTGATCAGAATTAGGCTCAATGGGTGGGAGTCCCAGGGACAGATTTCAGATTAATATTAGGAAGAATTTCGCATTCCCAGAACTGTTCCACAGCACATGTCTTATAAGATCATGAGCTTCCCATCATCGTGCCTTAAGCAGAAGACAGATAATCAGCCCCAGAGCTGGAAGCTGGTCTGCCCACAGCTCTGACCTCTTGCCACTTTCAGACTGGCTTGGGCTCTGCCTCCAAGCCATTGGTGTTGACCAGCCCACTAGACCCAGCTCCTCTCTGTACTTGTCTGTCCCCACTGCAAAGCTGTGGCTGGCAGGACAGCTTAACCGGGGCCACACACAGGCTCTCCTCTCAGTAACAAAACTTTCCAGGTATGGAATCCAGAGAGGGGACTCTCCCATCCCCAGTTTGCAGGCTGGAACACTGAGGTTCAGAAAGCAAAGGGCAAGTGAGAGCCAAGCATCCAGGTCAAGTCTCTGGGCCACCCCATTCCACATGGCAAGCAAGGGGCCAGCCCCTTGGACAAGCTGTTTCAACACGACCCTCACCCTGGCCTCTCCTGGTCCGAGGCTTGCACCCTGCCACAACCGTGTGAGTCCACATCAACCTCTGGATGGCCCAGGGCCACAGAGGTGACAGCACACAGGAGAGGTCCGCTGGGCCAGCAGGACTGCCCACGTCAAAGCCCCCTGGGCCCATCTTTCCAGTGCCCTCTCGTTGGTGAGATGGGAGGTAAGGCCCAGGGCGCGGCAGCGCTGTGCCCAGCGCCACACGGGCCAGAGCTTGCTGCCCCACCTGATGCCAAAGGAAGGGAGGAAGCCAGGAGGGTAGGGGCCAGCTCAGCACCAGCCCCTGCCCGGAGAGAGGGACAGAGCTGTCTTCCAGCTCACCGAGCCCTCCCTCATTCCTACAGTCCCCCAGAGCCAAGAATCAATCCCCATTGCGCCAGACGGACGCCCCTGCTGTGACTGCAGAGTGCAGCCTTAATGGGGCCATGTCCTAGGAGTTGCTCCTGGAAGCCGATCGATGCTAGCATTTGCAGAAGACAATCAAGAGCCAGAGCCCAAGGTAGCTAGAGCAGGGCCTGCTGGAGGGCTTACTGGGGGGTGTGGGGGGGGGTCCCAGCCTAGGGCTCATCACTGTCAGCACAGCAATATTCACCCCACCCCACCACCTTCCCCATACCCTAGGCCTCTGAGAACCCCACACTCAGGGCTGGGCAGGGTCACAGATGGGGTGACGGAGCCGGCACCGCTCACCTGACAGCGGCCTTCACCTCTCCCGGCCAGCCTCCCTAGTCCATTAGTGGCCGGCCGCACGTCTGTCTCAATGGCCCACCTGTCCCAAATACATTCCCTCCACCACAAAGCAACGTCTGGGAGGATAGGGTGAGAACAGACTCTTCTAAATAATCAGCTGCAGGAAATAGTGTGTGAAGAAATGGCAGGGGAGCCTTTCGGGTCGCTACTCAAGGGCCACCACCTCCCCAAAACCTCTCCTGCTCCCTCCTGCCTCTGCTCTGTCTCCAGAGGAACACCCCTTCCTCCTTCCATCCTTCACTGGGACTTGATCAGACATCCAGGCCAGCCCCCACCAGCCTGACATTGCCTTCTTTATCCCTCTGTCGAATTCCGTGCTGGGCGCACGGCGGCCAGGCGTGGCACAGAGGGCGGACACCCTCTATATCTGACAAACTGAGGAATGAACCGAGAGCCTCTAACGATGATAAAGGCTGCTAACAGTCATTCATTTACTGAGTCACATATACTAGGCACCAGTTCCCCCTCTGCGCCGGCCCCATGCTAGGCCTGGGTGTGGGGAGAAAGCCCAGATGGATCCAGAAGCCCACAAACATGCCCTGACACAACCCCGAGGGGAGCAAACAGCTCAGCAGCATCCCCAGGAGACTTCCAGGTACCCACTCCACCCCCCACCAGAAGGTAAGCCTATGCAAGAACATTCCAGAGAGGCAGGCAGCCTTCCTCTTGAATGACCCTTTAAATACCAACACCCACAGATCAGCCTTTCAATGCGGCCCCATGTGGGCTGCTAGTCACCAAAAGAGCTGTCACATTCCATAGAGGCCCCCCCATGGGTCCTAGAAATGAAGTGCCACTGGACCTTGGGGACATTCTCCCCAGTAGTCAGAAACACACCTGCTATGCCCTGCACCCACCTGGAAAAAAGCTTCCACCAGGAAGAGTGGAAAGAAAGACTTCTTCAGGGGCTGCTGTCACGACCCCCCTCGGCCCCCACACCAAAGAGCAGGGAGAGTCTGGGGCCTGCTAAGGCACCCCTCTTCAAGCAGAGATTTTCTTTGAAGAATTTTGCATCTCCTCTATCACACATCTACATTTGGTTTTGTACAAATGAGTGTTTAAAACGACCTATGAGATCAATATCAACACCCCTCCCCCTCCACGCCATCCCACTTCATTTCCAAGGACAAGCGATTCTCCAGAAAGATGCACCATGCCAACCCCAGACGTACACTGCTTCTGGTGTGCAGCCCCACCGCAGACCCACAGAGCGGGCAGACCTGAGTTAAAGAAGCCACAGATGGCAGGCACTTTCCCTAAAATGACACCCACAGGAACGGGGACGGAGGAGGGCGTGTGGGTGGAGGCGGGAGGGATCTTTCCAGGCACCACCGTTTGCGTGCGTGCTCCCCGGAACGAGAGTCCTCCCATCAGCACAGCGGCAAGATGGGTTTGTTCCATTCAACCCCCACTTCCTGAGAAGCTGCTGGTCCCCAGAGCCGAGCGAAGGCCGCAGGGCTATGTGTGCACACGTCCAGCCGCAGGTGTAGAAGCCAGGCCGTCAGGAAGGGGGTCATGAGCACAGAGCTGGGTCATGAGGTGACTCCGGCTGGCGTGGAAGGGGATGCTCGTGATCACCTCCTAAGTAGTCCTTTTTTTTTCCCTCGTGACAAAAGCAGGCAGACTCTGGGCAGAAAACTCCGTGATCACAGCAAAGTACAAAAGGCCACAACAAACTCTATGACAGCTGCCATCTTTAAAACTTCACAAGGAAGAGGAAAGAGCCATTTTGTAGAATGAAACTAGTGCAGAAGTGGAAGTTAAGCAAGTTGGGCTCAACGTGGTAAGTCCCTGGACACTTAGAACTTCCCTATGTTGGAAGGAACCTCCCTGGCAAGTACTGAGTGCCCCATCCCCGGGAACAACCAAGGAGAGGTCACACAAACATCATGGAAGAGCCTCCAATAAGGGGAAAGATGGCCTCCATCTCTAAGATCCCCTTCAGTTGAGGGAGAGGAGCCCGCCCCACGCTTCCCGGCGTGCCCAGCAGCCCCCGTGCCAACTCACCCACAGGCGTGTCCTCACTGATCAGCAGGTATGTGTCGAAGAAGTGGTTGGTGAAGAAGGGCAGTCGGTTCACCTGGCCTGGAAGTCAGAGGACAAGAGTGTCAGTCAAGTACCCTCATGGCAGCTTCTGGAAGGAGACACAGAGTGGGGGCTGCAGGGGGCACTGAGCCTGCATCCAGTGCCACAGCCACTTTCCCAGGACCTCAGCGAGTCCCCATCCTGCCTCAACGTAAATGGGGAATGATGCCAGTAGGGAGGTCGTGGGGTCAGCGAGGCCACCAGTCCTATGCGGCCCTGGTATCCTGGCCACACGGAGACGTGCTGGAGCATAAAATATACGCAGGATTGCAAAGACTTGCTATGAAAAAAATGGGTGTAAAATATCCCATTAACCTTTTATACTGATGACGTGTGGAGATGAAAATATTGCGCGTCTATTGGGTGAAACGTATTATTAAAATGAGTTTCTTTTCTAATGTGGCTCCTAGAACATTTCGAGTCACACATGCGTCGCATTCCTACTGGGCCTCCTGGCGGCACACGGCGCGTGAGCGTGTCGAGGCCCCGGGCTGCATGCCCGAGCAGGGGCACGGCAGTCAGGAAGCCCTCGCACTGGGAGGAGAAGGGGGCTTGTGGGGGATCAGCAGTCACTGGCCCAGGGTCACACAGCAGGTAAGTGGCCCAGCCTTACAGGGCCCCTGGGTGGTTGGCCCCGTACCACTCTGTGATGGCCTTGGGGTGACGTCCGGGTCCGGAAGGAGTTGGGGCCCCTCGTACCACAAGTCCCTCACATGAGGCCTCCCCAAGGCCAGCTTTACCTGTCCCCTGAGCCCCTCCTAATGGTCTTCAGTAATGTGGTATAATAAAAAACCTATTTGGTCTTCGTCCCAGTTCCTGGCACAGAGCTCCAAAACTCCTTAGAAATTCCAAAACGAGAGGAGTGACGTTTGTCCTTTAAAAGGAGCCCCTTTTGAGCACAGCTGGGTTTATGCGAGCGAGGGGACCTAGGGTGGGGCTGGTGGGCAGGAAGACCGACTGGTTAGAAGGTGGCACTTCTAGCCCCACCTGGACCTGCAGGGAGGGGAGGGGGCTGGAGGTTTAAGAGATCTGAGGAGTTTCCAGGAGGTGAACATAGCCCCATGCTGGGAAGGGGGCACCCCTGGAGAGGACAAGGAAGCTCCCCGCTGCCCTCATCCCCACTCTGTCTGGCCGCCCCTGAGTTGTACCCTTTGTTTAATCCAGTAAATGAAAGCCATGTGGCTCCCTGAGTTTTGAGAGTCATTCTAGCCGATCAAACCTGAGGAAGGGGGTGGGTCACAGGAACCCCTGACTTATGGCTTGTAGGTCAGAGGACAGGGGGCCTGGGACTTGTGGCCGGCCTGTGAAGTGGGGGTAGTCTCGTAGGCCTTAAATCTGTATAATCTGACACTAACGCCAGATAGAGTCAGAACTGAATGTAATTAAATTGTTAGACACCCAGTTTGTATCCGGAAAATTGAAGAATTGGTTGTTAGTGTGGGAAGACACCCCAGAAGTAGGCATGTGAGGAGGGCACTTCCCTTTCCGCCCCTGCCAACCAGTGGGTAGCGGGTCTGTCTCACACGGGGCTGACATTGTGCCGTGGTAAGCAGCTCCTGCTGGGTCCTCTGGGGATGTCCTCCATAGGGGCAGGCTGCAGCCCTCCCGTTCCCTGTTTCTGCTGACCCGGGGCTCTCTCAGGGCCTGTGGCTGGCTGGAGAACAGAGGCCAGCTCCCAGGAAGTGAGAAGGCGGGGGCTGAGGGAGGGCACTTCCCCCTCCGGCCTGAGATGGCTCCTAGTTGGGGGGGTGAGCAGAGTGGCATCCTTTCCTCCTTCCCCTAAATCTGCTCAGAGTGATGCCATTTCTGATTCCTCAAACATTCTGGACTCTCTCTCACTTCCTGGCTAGGACTGCTGACCCTTCTGTCTTCACCTGTCCAAGTCCTTTTCATCCTTCGAGTTTCATCTTAGGCACCCCTTCTTCCAGGAAGCCCTCCTTGATCACCATTACTAAAACATGCACTCACACACATTCCTCCACCCTCTCATACCAGGAACCCCTCGCCCCTCGCACCTGTAACAGCCCCAGAAAGCGGCCAGTGGTCAAGGGCCTTGCGTTTGTTTGGGACTGTGCTGTGCTTCTTTCTAGCCACCTGGTCTTCCCATGCCTCAGTTTACTCAGGTGTAAAATAGCAACAATAAGACTGACTTCATGGTTGTCCTGAGGATTAAGTGAGATTACATACATAAAGCGCTTAGGGCCGTGCCCCAGCACACAGCAAGCACGGGATAAATGGTAGCTACTATTAATATTGGTATTAACAACAGTGCCACCCGCTCAGCCAGAGAGGGCTGCTCTGGGTCACTAAGAGGAGCCCTGGGCACTGGTATGGGAAGCAGGCTGAACGCAGGGAGAAGGCTCAGGGAGGCCAGAATACAGCGGTGGGCAGCTGGGGGAGGGAAACCAGCGAGGAAAAAAATCGCCTGCAGCAGCATTATTCATTTTAAAATTCTCTTTTACAGGACCTGCCGATAATCAGCTGCGGAGAGCTCTGCAAGGGTAGCTGGCAGGGCCTCGGGGACATGTGTCCCCTGCCACATACCAAGCAGGGCCTGTGTCCTCAGCACCCGGGGACTGGGAGGGGGCTGGTGGGAGGGGGTGGGGAAAGGGGTACGTGGACAGGTCACTTACTTGTTCTCTTAAAAGCCACTTTCATGGCACAAGGCTCTGTCCTCCTGAGGCAAAATGGCTGCCTCGGGAGCTGTGAGACCTCAGCCAGGCTGGACTGCGAGTGAATGTACAAGGGGCGGGGGCGCAGGGGGCTTCGATGATGGACAGTCCCCACTTCCCGTGCCCAGGACCCGCTCCTCTGGCCATGCCCCCCCCCACACACACCTGTTCCCCCACGAGCCTACGTCCCTGCTCGCTCTGCCCTGGTGGCGTCACCCCACCTGCCCCGGTCTCCCCCGGCCACTCACACCGATTGTTCCCTGCACAGCGGAGAGGAGTCCACCCGCTTTAAACACGGCAGACAGCGCCCAGCATCCCGCCGCCGGCCGCCACAGGCCCGAGGGGAGAAGGAAGCAGGGAGGTTCGCAGAGACCACGGCGTTCGAGCTGCCGCTGCTGAATGACAAAGACTCGGGAAGGGCACAGAGGAGCGCAGCGTCCTGGCCCGGGACACCTGATCCCGGGAGGACCGGCGCCAGGCACAATCTGGGGACGCCTGGCCAGGAAGCACTGACTTTATTCAGGGTCGTGGGGGGCAGGGGATTCCTCTTCGGGCTTGACCAACACGGGGCAGCGGCAGGGCCTTGAACCAGCGGGGCCTGGATCCACGCCTGTCTCCCCGGGTCTCGGAGGGCTGTTGGGACGCTGGAGGCACAGCGGCTCACCCTGAGGTCCATGTCGTGGGGAGCCCCCTGACAGGGGAGGAGCACTGGGCAGAGAGGACAAAGCTAGAGGCCTTAAATGCTCCGCCCGTCGCAGCTGTGTGGCCGCGGGCAAATCTTCTCTCTCTGGCCCCCATTTCCAAGCGTCAGGAGAAACCCTGCGCGGCCCTCCCAGCCTGCCTCCATGCCAGAGGTGTCCTGTGCGCTGTGTCACGGTCACAGTGGCCGCAGTACGGGCCCTGGGCGTCCTGGGGGTCCGAAGCCTGACCTGCTGCCGTCGGGCACGAGAGCTGGTAGCCCCACCGTCAGGCCCCCTCGTGCCTCCTGCCTGGGGACCAAGGGCAGGACCCAGCAGGATGCTCAGGGGCCAGGCCAGACAAGGATGGGGCAGGGCAGGCCTTCACCTCCTGCCTTCCCAACTGGCCCACAGGCGGAGAACACACTGAGCCCAGAGAGCAGGAGGGAAGCAAGCTGCGGCAGAGAGAAGATGACAGGCTGACAAGGGGGGCTGACATCTTCGGGGGTTAATCCGTGAGTCTGGCCATCTCTGACTGCCCGGGATGGGAGGAGGGATCCCCTGGGGCTGTGGGTCAGATGAAAGCAAAGTGGGGAGAGGTAATGTGGGATGGTCTGGGGGACAAGGGGCAGGTGTNGGAAGAGCAGGGTGGGAAGATGGTGTCCTTCAGTCCCTAAGGCAGCCACGGTCTCACCATGCCAAAGCAACAGCACCGGCCACCTCAGACAGGGACCAGGAAGAGGGGACTGTCCTCAGCAATGAGAGAAAGAGCGCCCCTCATACACACAAAGCAGACTAGCCCCCAAGCAGGCTGGTTTTGCCACAAAGTTGCTGGTGGTCTCAGGCAACTTGCTTAACTTTTCTGTTTTCTGTGCCCCAGACGGCTTCCACCGGAGAAGGATACAGCTCATAATCAAAGAGCTAACACGGATTTAGCACCTGATATGTGGCAGGCGCTACTCTGAGGGCTTGATACATGCATTAACCCACCTGATCATCCCACAACTGACGGAGGGGAGTCCGACGGCCCTCCGGACTTCGGAGATAAGAAAGCTGAAGGACAGAGAGGCTGAGACACTGCCCCAGGGAGGCCGCTGGAGAAGTGGGGCAGGAACCCCGGAGTCCTGGCTCCGTGCTGCTCCCTTGTGCCCACTTGAGATGCACGAGCGTCTTCCATCCCCAGAGCTCAGGAGGCAACTGTCACCTCTGCTAGGATACAGCTGAGCTCTGGGCACCTGTTTTATTTTCACATCGGTATTTCTTCTTCACAGCGGTGGGGGGGGGCATGTGCGACCAAGGTTATAGAGCCCCTGGGGAGACTGAGGAGAGTGTCCTGACTTCTACCATCCAGCAGAGCCAGGGCGCCAGAGCTGTGTCGGGGGCCCCCACGGAGGCCTCCCCAAATGGGGCTCAGAGGGCAGGTGGGGGAGGGCTACCCTGACAGAAAATCCCGTGGAGGATCAGAGACCCTGACTGAGGCTCGGCCACGCCCTGCTTTGCATGACCTTGGGCCAGCTGCTTCTCTAGATGTCCTTTCCCTGCCAAGTTGGCCAGGAGCTGAGAGAGGGTCTAAGAGCCCCTCCGGCTTTGCCCCGAGAGTCAGTGAGACTCCGTTGTAATCCCGGGCTGCCTGGATGGGAGTGAGCTCCCCATCACAGAAGCACTCCCACAGAGATCCTTCCAAACTCAGGGGCCAGGAGAGGGGACCTTCAAGGGACTCTCGGGCAGCCAGCGTGAGGCTGGCTTCCTCCAGAGACTCCCTAGCTCCCTGGAGTTGTCGAAGGAGCTGGCCTCACTCAGGAATGTGTTTGCCCCTGTCACCAGGCACGCCGTGCCCACAGCTCTTCCCTGCGGACACCCTGGCCCCAGGAGACACTGCCAGCTGCAGTCCTGGCCTTGTTCCTTCAGCGCAGCCCAGAGCTGCTTTGCTCCTTGCCACCAGCTGGCCGGGAGCCAAGGGACAGGCACATGCCCAGGTCTTTCCCAGCCTCCTCCAGGGGCACCGGAGCTTACACGCTCCGGCTGCTGCAAGGGCAGGGGAAGGAGGGCTGGTCCTGCCTGCAAGCGGAAAGGGCTCCTCACCGCCACACCTTTGCTCAAGCTGCTCCCTCCTCTGGGATTCCCTTCCTCCTGCTCCCCTGCTCTAAAACTCCTACTCAGGCTTCAAAGCCTAGATGAAAGATTTCCCTCTGGCTGGGTCCCTCCTGTCCCAATGAGTCTTTTCTCCTGATGGGCTTCTCTGGGCCGTGTCCATCCTTTATTACCACGCTGCTCACCTGCACTCCATGTAGTGAATCCTCCCCCCGCTAGGCTCTGGACTCCTCCTTGCTCGCACACCCCAGAGCCGGGCACCGCAGACACACCCGGTGTCACACAGCAGGCGCTCACACAGCAGCCGTGAAACTGAAGAGGACCGTGGCCAGGCCCTGTATCCCACAGGGACAGTTCGCGGCACAGATGCCTCCTGCCCCTAGAGCTCCCCTCCTTCCAAGGCTCCTCCCCTTCCCTCACAGGGAGGCTGGTATTTCCAGCCCTGGAAGTGCAGCAGCAACGGAGGCCCAGAGAGGGAAGTGTGTGCGCGGTCACACACATAGTAAGGCAAGGTCTGCAGGCCCGGAGCCGCCCTCTCCCAACCCCTGCCCCAGAGCACATACCCCGTGTGGCGGGAAGGGCAGAGGGTCGGACTTACCCCGGCATCCAGAGATCAGCACAAACAGGCAGGCCGCGAGGCAGCTGGTGGCAGCGTGGCACCCCATGGCTCCTGGGGACACAAGGAAGGAGAGGGTGACAAGCCTGCTCTCGGAGTCCCTCCCATACTTTCCCACCTCCACAGCTCCAGGGAGAACTGGCCTGGGAAGAGGAAAGGGAATCACCTCACTGAGGGGGTGAGGAGAGCACATGTGGGAAAGAAGAGAGGGTCTGCATCACTGGGTTTCATCCTCGTCCAGGGCTGGGTTGGGCTGGCGGCAGGGGCATGGGGCCGTCTGCCCTCGGGGGGTGGGCTGCACAGGCCCGCGAGCAAGCAGCCAGCACAAGAACGCATGACTGAGGCATTCTGGGCTTGGGGGGAGGAGAGGGTTGTTGCCTTGGCAGCCCCAGGAGTGACGGGGCTTGCTTAGTCCGGGGACAGGGATAGGGGATGGGTGCTGAGCGGGACGTCGGGGGTCTAAGAGAGGGCCTGGCAGGCCCAACAGCCCGGATCCCCCAACCTAAGTGCCCAATGGGCGTGTCTTTTGCAACTTTTTATATCTACCGTATTCTCTTAAAACCTTGGGTATGAAAGGAGGCAGCAGGGGACAGTGTCCAAAGAAGCACAGAGAGGGCAAATAACCGCATAGGGCTCCACAGCAAGTCTGCAGAAAGCTGAAGCCAAATTCCCAGGGGCTCAGAGTGAAGCTCCAGAGAGATCTGGGGCCCAGCCCCCAGAGGCTCAGCGGGTGAGATCCCACCTCCAAGGGTATGGGGACGGTGGCTGTGCCTCCCACCACAGCAGCAGCCCCATTACAGAAGAGCCACGGTCCTCTGGCTCCTTCTTACCCTCGTAGCAGCTCAGCGATGGGCTTCCCAGAGACCGGGAGTAACACCAGGAGGGGCCCACGTGTCTCAGCTGGGAACCCCCGCCTCTCTCTAAAATGCCAGCCCTGTTAGTGCAGGGACACAGCCCACACATCGCTGCGTCCCCTCGGGCCCCAGCCAAGGCCTGCACGTCATCCTCTAGTTCAGCAATTTGCTCAGGGACCCCTGGCTCGTGGGTGCCGGGGTCAGAATCCGGACCCAAGTTGACTTACCACCTCCCTCGCGGATGGGCGATCAGGAAAGACACGGGGAGGTGACGGGAACTGAAGGGAAGGGGTTTTGGAGAGACTTGCACATCTCTGCGGGATCTAGGGGCAAGAGATTCCAAAAGAGCCACAAGCTCAGATCCCATCGTCTCCAGACCTGGAGCGGCCTTTGTCAGCCCGGACCCCCGAGTGGCCCATGACATAACCGGGCCGGGGTTCCTGACACACGCAACCAGCGATGGCCCGTGATGCCCTTTCGTTTCCCTTCTAACACTGTACTTAAAAGTCCTGATTACTAGGCATGCAACAGCAATCTGAAGAACAGAACATTCTAAGGTGTACTTAAATAATAAAAGACGACCCCCCCCATAGATGCCTGTATTTCCACCCCCTTGAGCTTTGGAATGTTAACAGCCCATCACAGGGGTACCAACCGATCTGCTACAGGGGCCAGGCCGGGAATATAAATGAGGGGGACGCCAGGTGGTTGGGGGTGATGGCCACTTAGAAGCCACGGACTCTGTCCAAAAGTGGCAGCCACTGATGTGTTCTAGCCCAGAGGGAACGTGGGCCCCGTGTGGCCAGAACTTCTGATTTTACTCAATGAAAAACTGGCAATGTGGCTTTTTCTATGAATTCGATTTTTAAATGTTGGCAAATAATTCGATTTTCATGAGCCTACCAGGACGTGTCTGACGGCCCAAGCAGGCCAGCTGGGCTAGGCACGCATCCTACCAGGCCCTGCTCCGCACCGAGGCAGACACGTTCGCATTACACACACGTATGGAGCAGTGCGGCTGTGTTTATCTTTAGAATAATGGAGTCTGCCTCTACACAAAAGAAACTAGCTTTTCTCACATCATGATATTTCACGGATGACCCTCCAGGTCAACACTGCTCCATCGACACTTCTCTTTAGGGGCTAAGTCATCGTTGAGAGAGTGGATGTGGTGTGAGCGACACGAGCGTCCCCTGCGGCTGGGCATCTGGGTGTTCCCAGGGTCCCACCACCACAGGCACCGGCACGATGGCCCGCCCTCTGCACGTAATTGTGTGGGGCCTTCGTTGCTCTTGAACGTGGCTCTCCAGCTGCGGCATTACCGGGTTGATTAAATACAACACCGAGCATGTATGTAAACCTTTATTAGACATCGCCATATTACCTTCTGGAAAGGGGGTGGCAATTCCCACTCCCTCCGGCAGCGTCGGAGAGGGCCTCTGTGCCCACCTGGAAGTGATTCCTCTTTTAAATGGCTGCCAATCGGATGCATGAAAAATGGTATGGCATTGCTGCTTTCATTTGCATTTCCCTAACTACTAGTGAGGTTGAGCACGATGCCTTTTTCTAAATGTTCAAACCACTTTCCATCTGTTATCCTGCGTTAGCCTACCGTATCCTGCGAAGAAGCTAGCCAGCATTGCTGGCATTATCCCTGATTTACAAGTGGAGAAACCGAGGCACAGAGCAATTAAGTGACAACCTGACATCTCCTGGTGAGTGAGTGTTTTTAAAAAAAAAAACAACTCCAGCCCTCTGCCTTTCCAAACCAGATGTTACAAGAATCAAACAACATCTGCCGAGAACATCATCCACAAATAGGTGGGGAGCGCAGCCATTCTGTGCTGGGGGCTGCAGGAAGTTTGCCGTGGAAGGAAGGAAGGAAGAAACCGAACACTTACCGGGGGCAACGCCCACAGGCCAGGGATTTTCAGACGTATTATTTTATTCCGTCCTCCCAATTGTCTCTATAATGTAGATATTATCGTCCCCATTTCACAGAGGAGGAAATGAAGGCTCGGAGAGGTGCCTCCAGGGTGGGAACTGGCTCCCTCATGCCCTGCTGCCGTCCCCCAGCTCCGACACACCGCCCACCCCGCTTCCTAATGGAGAAAAGGGAAGGCACGGCCCTTCCCTCAGGAGTCCCACACACAACACAATAGACACAGGATGCATGTCTGCAAAGAGGTGCGCACATGTGTGCAACACACACGTACAAAATGCATCTCATTTCCACAACACTGGCTCAGGCTATGACACTGCCAGGCACACTGTCCCCAACCCGTCTCCTGAAATCACACAGCCTCGCTGCCTCTCTTCTGTGGGTCAATGGCAGCCAAACACAGTCCTAACCCTGCAGGGCTGGTGGGGCCGTGGCTGAAGCAGATCGAAGCAGGGGCGATGCTGGCTCCATGCTGACTCTTCATCCTCAGCTTGGGGCAAGGTAGCCTGGACAGTAGGGCGAGGGGGGACACAGGCTCCAAAGGGTGCAGCCGAGCAGCCAGGCAAAGGAGGGTCCATCCCGCTACTGGGTTTTCCCTGAGCTCCCAGTTCTTGCTCTTCCTCCTCCCTTCCCCTTCGGCTATGGGAAGGAAAGCGAGGCCCAGAGAGAGAGGCTAATGGCGGTGGGAAGAGGCCCCTGGGCCCCAACCTCCAGCCCAGGTACCGTAATGGATGCTGCAGGGTCTGCAGGCATGCCCTTGACACTGGGGCTGCGAAAGAGGCCCGCGTCCCCCAGGAGAGCCCGACCTCGCCCTGTCCCCTGCAACAGCCTCCCACCTCCCAGCCAGCACCGGCTGCACAGGCCTCCTCCATCATGTGAGGCTGTACCGCCCTCAGGATGGGGCCTGAGATCCTACCAACCCTCACCTGTCCCCACTGGGCCAGGAAACACACACACAGCCTTTTGTGCTGGGCTTCCTCTCTAGGCCTGGGATAAGTGCCAGAGACATGCCCCAGAGGTATAAGCGGGCTCTGGGCTGGCCACACCCCAAATCTTCAGGTGCCTGGCTTAGAGCCCATTCTTGCAGGAAGACTTCTGGAAATCTCTCTGACATACCCACCACCAAGAAGACATGGAACCAGGCCCCACAGCCCTCAGGCTGTCAATTCCCAACCTCCTCCTTCATGCAAAGCTCTGTGCCCAGTCCTGGAGGAGGATAAAGCGCCATGAGAATGGCTGGAAGCGTGAGCTAGGTGTCAAATAAGCCATCGAGACTATTGCTGCTCGGGGCCATCAAAAGAGAAGTCCTGAACCTCGTAGAGGAGGTGAGGCGGGGGGCTGCACACACTTCAAGGATTCGCAATGCTGACATTCACTGAGCGCATGTTTCGTGCCATGTGCTCTACATGCTGGGGCTCAAAGAGTTTGAATAACTTGCCCAAGGTCACACAGCTAGTAAGTGGTTAAGTCTGGATTTGACAGCCGTTCTGATGGCTATCAGAAGTTGGTCTCCCAGCCTCAGACCCAACCTTTACTGAGCTCAGAAATGTGCCCCAGGGCAGGCCCAGGTTAAGGGCCGTAGGAAGGCCCTGGGCAGGACTCTGCATCTACCAGTGAGCTGGGCCTGGGTGAGAACTGCAACCTACTTCACAGCCACAGTGTACAGGAGCAGCGGCCAGGCCAAGTGCACGGGCCAGGAAGAAGGGGAACAGCAAGGGCTGGGGAATGTGCTCCTGTTTAGTCTGCCTTTCTGGGCTACTGGCATCTCACAGGCCTTGGCCCTAGAACCAGTGCCAGCAAGATGATGTATACACCATCAGAGGTGACCAAGCCCCCCACCTCCTCCGCCATGGCTCCCTCAAGCACCATCCCCAAGAAGTTGATACCTTTGCCCCTGGAGGGAGCAGACTACAAAAATCACCATACTCAGGGCAGCAACGCTACCCACATTGGCCTCCACCTTCTCCTGTGCTCAATCCATAAACACCTGCTACTCAGGCAGGCCTGAGCTGAGGGCCACAGGAGAGGCTCTGGCAGGTGGCACAGTTACAGCACCCAGGGAGTCACCCCACATGGGAATCACCTCCCCAATCAAAGCAAAGCCTCCACTTACACCCCCGAGAGCTGGTGAGCTGCACGGAGAGGCCTCCACGCCAGGTCTGGCCACACGGCACATGTCTGCCCTGACATTGCTTGCTGTGTGCCAGGCACAATGCTAGATGCCAGCACACAGAAGGGAACAGGCCGAAGACCTTGCCGTGGGGGAGGTGACACTCCCAGAAGAGACCAACAGGGACTGAGTAGGTGGACAAGTTCTACAGTGTGTTTGGAAAAAGGAAAGGAGAAGGGTGAGGGTGGTCTGCCTATCGCTGAAGGTGCTATACAAACAGACAGTGAGGAAGCAGGAGAGTGAGCCATGTGGTTATCAGGGAGAAATGTCTTCCAGGCAGAGGCCACAGCCTGTGCAAAGGCCCTGAGGCAAGAGTGTGCTAGCGGCCAGCGTGGTTGTAACTGGGTACGTGGTGGGGAGTGCTGCAGGAGATGAGGCCACAGACACAGTGGGCTCATCACTGATATGAGTAAACTGGGAGTCATGGTCTTCAGCCAGCCAAGAGTAACATGAAGGAGTCAAGTTTTACTGGAGCACTTGGCTGCTGTGTTGGGGACTGACGGTAGGGGCAGAAGAAGGCCGACCAGTGTGGAGGCTACCATAGTGATGGAGGCCAGAAACATTTGAGGGCTCTGTCCAGGGACTGGAGTAGACGGTGTGGGATCTGGAAGATTCTGGGCATATGTCAAGGTACAGCTGAGTGGGTCTCCTGCTGGAGAAGATGTGGTATGCTAGGAGGACCTGAGCCCAAGGGTCTGGCTGAGGCCCCTGGAAGGACAGAGCTGCCATTAACCAGTTGGGAGAAGGCTGCAAGTGGAATGGGCCAAGAGTCAGGGGCAGAAGTTCAGTTTGGGGCATGGTGAGTTTGAGAGGGCTATTGACAACCAAGCAGCAATGGGGGACAGGCAGTAGGACACCCCCAAATAAGCCTAAGGCCCCCGGGGGGGGCTCTAGAGATATTTCGAGCTACCCAAGGGACCACCAAGATCACCAAGGTCCTACATCCTCAAGCTGAGGCAACTTGGCTACAAATCGATCGATATCTGAAAACTGTATGAAGAGCCACCCTCGTGCATGGCCCAGTGCTTCCACTTCCAGAACTCTGGCTAAGGAAACCGTCATGGCCGTGCATGCGCACTAAGCCCCAGAGATGTTCCGTGCAGCCCCGCGGGGCAGCCCGACAGCCAGAGGGAACTGGTGTGACTGTAGGACACGCACGGGAAGCAAAGAGAGGCTCCCAGATGGATGGGTACGTGTGTGAGTGTGCACAGGGCAGGGTGGGCACCCACGGGACTATCAGGGGAAACAGTGTTATCTGAGTACTGAGGTTATGGCTGATTCCAGATTCTTCTACACATTTACTGCATCCTCCACATTTTCTATAATAACACTCAATATTTTTACAACCAGAAACCTAGCTTACATCCACCCTACCAAAACAGGGGCAGCAGCCGATGAACAGATAGCTCTGATGAGAAAGTTCTTTCCTGTGCACTACTGAGCCTCCCTGAAGCCCTCAGCCCAGCCCAGCTCAGAGACCCCCTACCTCCCAGCCCAGCCCTGTTACCTTTTCAGGCTGGGGCAGCATGGGGGCGTTCCGATGACACCCGCCCTCGGGAGGACTTTCCTGTGCTCCAGCCATGGGCACTCACCAGCACAAGAACGGGCTAAACCTGACCTTGGAGATGAGGCCCTGGTCTGCTGCTTAGCCCTGTGCTGTGGGCTCTCCTTTCCCTGGGGGATGGGAGGGACTAACAATTTAAAAGAGAAACAAATACCTGAAGGTACTCACATGCTCCCTCACACATACACACAAACTGGGTTCAGGGAACCCCTGCAGGAAATGCGCCCACAAGATGCCCCTGGCTGAAACTTGGAGGGCCCCTCCTCCCTGTCCCCACGGCTTCCCCCAGGCTGGAGGAAGCCAGGGTCTTCACAAACTCCTCCTGATCAGTAGGGGGTGTCACCAGATGCCTCTGGACCAAACCCAAGACAAAGCCCATCACAGCCTGGTGTCTTGGACACAGACCAGAAAGCATGTTCCTTGCTGCCGCCAGAGCAAAGCACACTCCCCTCCTCTGGGAAATCAGCCCATTCTGGGCTCAACCCCCTGTCAGGGTCCTCATGGTTACCATCTCGCACCTCTCCCTGCAGCCCAGCCAGGGGATGCTGGAGCAGAGAGTGCACTCGGCAGGGCGAGAGGCAGCGCCTTCGTCCCAGCAAGCAAGGGGACAGGAAGGAACAGAGCAGAGGGGGAGGGAAAGGGCAGGAGGGGACATCTGAGCAGCTTTTCAGTTTCTCGGGAGCGAGAGATTTTCACAGCAGGGTACCACAATTTAGTTTGAACTGTTATGAATTCCCATAAAATCAGATGCACTCAACTTTGAATAGAAATACAGAAATACACGGCAGAAATCAAATACAATTTGGGGATTATTCACCACCACTACACACGGAGGGGTTCGTGCGTGCAAGGAGGCGCCTGCAGACGACACCATTAGGGCCACTAATGGACAAGCCAACGTCAGCTACTGATGGCCACGCTTCAGAGCCCACCCTATCCAGGCCACTGGCAGGGAGGCTGCTGTGATAGAAGGTCCCTAAGATGGACTTTTCCTGTAAGGAAGGAAAATACCACCTGGGGCCATTCTGTTCATGCCCCCTCCATCCCTCCCCAGAGTTCCCACTGACTGAGGCCCAGGGACGGGCAGGGAGCCAGGCAGGACTGAGAGGGGCATGACTGAGACCCCCCCCCCAGGGCGGTATCTCTGAGTCCCCTTGACCTGTACTTTAAAAAAATTATTCAGTAGGCAATATATTTTAGTTTCTTCACTTTGGAAGTAATGCACAGACGTGGTCCATAACTGTATAAAAGGGCGTGTAGCAGGAAGTGAGCCTCCCCTCTACCCAAGCCCACAACTTCCCGGAGGCCACCCTGGAGGGAGTGTTCCTGAAGTGCTATCTGTATATACAAGGATACAGCACGCAGGTCTCTCCCTTTCTTAAAAAAAAATCTAAGCAGTGTCCACGCTACCCTGTTCCATTCTGTCACGTGACACTCTATCCGGAAGACTGTTCTGTTTCAGAACACACAGGGCTTGCTCTTTTTAGCGGCTGGGGATATCCTATAAGGGGTGGGGGCAAAACTTAATCCCCGCTGATGGACATTGAGGTGGTTTTTAACCTTTCACTTCGAAACATGAAGCTGCGATGACTATCCTTGTTCCTGTATCTAGACAGATGGTATGAAGAAGGAAATTTTCAAGTTTTTATAGCTGCTGACAAACTGCTCTCCAAAGAGGGGGCACCAAGTTGCACTCCCCCCAATTCTGAGAAAAGGGCCAGTTTCCCCCATACCGTTACCAGAACTGGGCACTCGCTATGTTTTCAAGTTCCAGAAAAGGCAGCTGAGGCTCCTCATCCTCAGATCCCCCAGCCCCGTCAGGGAGTTAGGACGGGGTTGATCAAGGTCGGCTTCCTCCTCTCCCCCCGGCTCTGTGCCCTCTCCCTCAGTGGGGACGCTGCCGGTCACCACACCCTGTACTGTCCCTATGTGCCTCGGCCAGGCTGTTCTCTCCGCCTGCAGCACCCCCGGGGCCATCTTGCACGTGCAGCCCCGTCTTCAAGGCACAGCCCTCATACTACGTCTTCCATGAAGTCATCCTGCATCCCGGCTAGAACTTGGATCCTCGGCTCCCCTTGTCTTTGGTACATTTTTGGAGGCAGCTATTCCAGCTGTGGGGGAGAGACTTGTACACATCCTTCTTCTCCCAGAAGACCCTCAGCATCTTGCAAGTAGAGTCTACTTTATCCCACAAGCCATTTGCCCACTTAATATCTCCTCCTGGGTTTGTCCCCCAGCCAGGGCACGCAGGAGCAGAGAGTGCACTCGGCAGGACGAGAGGCAGCACCTTCCGTCCCAGCAAGCAAGGCGACAGGAAGGAACAGAGCAGAGGGGGAGGGAAAGAGCAGAAGGGGACATCTGAGCAGCTTTTAACAGATTCAGCAGTGCCTGGATTTTTTCCCCCAAATAGGTTCCCATTCTCACCTTTCCCACCTCAGTAAATTCACCTCCATTGATACACTCTTTTCTTTTTAATTCAGTTCACAAATAGATTTCATATATCCAGTAAGTGGCACTTTCCTCGTTACCCTCTTTTTTTTTTTTTTTAAGATTTTATTTATTTATTTGACAGAGAGAGACAGCCAGCGAGAGAGGGAACACAAGCAGGGGGAGTGGGAGAGGAAGAAGCAGGCTTCTAGTGGAGGAGCCTGATGTGGGGCTTGATCCCAGAACGCCAGGATCACACCCTGAGCTGAAGGCAGACGCTTAACGACTGAGCCACCCAGGCGCCCCTCCTCGTTACCCTCTTGATCACCATATTTCAACCGGTACACTAGCCCTCTCTCGACCTCACACACCTGCCAAGTTCATTCCCAACTCTTGACCACCACTGTGGTTGATCAAATTATTATTCCCCCAACCCTTCGCTCTGCCTAGAATGATGCATCTACAGCCATGCCGGGGTCTCATGGTAGGCACAGTGAGCACACTGAAACCACACGTGGCCCAGAAGCAAGTTCAGGCCCACCCAGCCTAGATTTGCTGGCCCTCCAGTTGACCCAGAGACACAGGAGTGAAAATAAATGATTGCTGGAGTGGTTTGATGGGCAGCTTTATTGAGGTAATAAGTAACTGATGCCAATACTATGAATTATATATAACCATACAGAAACACAGAGGGAAATCTTCACAACATTAGATTTGGCAATGATTTCTTGGAGATAACACCAAAAGCACAGGCCAAAAAAGTTAAATAAGCTGGATTTCATCAAAATGAAAAATTTCCGTGCATCATAGGACACTATCAACAGAGCAAAAGGGCAACCCACAGAAACTATCTGTAAATGACATATCTGAGAAGGGATTAATACCTATCGTAAATAAAGAACTCTTAAAACTCAACAGCACAACGAAAGATTTGATTCAAAAATAAGCAAAGGATTTAAATACATATTTCTCCAAAGAAAATATCCAAATGGCCAAGGAGCACATGAAACAATGCTCAACATCATTAGTTATTAGAGAAATGCAGATAAAAAATCACAATGAGAGACGACTTCTCACTCACTGGGATGGCTATTATTTCAAAAAAAGAAAACATAAAATAAGTGTTGGAGAAAAACTGGAACCCTGTGTATTGCTTGTGGGAACATAAAATGTTGCAGCCATTGTGGAAAACAGTCTGGTGATTCTTCAAGAAATTAAGCACAGAATTACCATATGATCCAGAAATTCCGCTGCTGGCATATATGCACAAGAACTGAAAATGGGTACTTGAACAAATATGTGTACAGCAATGCTCACTGCAGCATTATTCACAAAAGCCAAAGGTGGAAACAGCCCACACGTCCATCAATGGCTGAACGGATACACAAACGGTGGTCTATACATACAATGGAATATTATTCAGGAATGAAACTGTGACACGTGCTATGACATGGATAAACCCTGAAGATGCTACGCTGAGAGAGATACGCCAGTGGCCAAAGGACAAATACTGTCTGGTTCCTGTTATATGAAGTAGCTAGATTCATAGAGACAGAAAGTTGAATGGTGGTTACCAGAGGCTGGGGGTGGGGAGGGAGAAAGGAGGAGTTATTGTTCAACAGGTGCACAGCCTCAGTTTGGGGTGACGAAAAGTTCTGGAGATGGATGGTGGTGATGGTTGCACAACAGTGTGAGTGTACTTGACACCACTTAAAAATGGCTAAAACGGTACATTCTGTTGCACATATTTTGCTGCCAGAAAAAAATGCTAAAAATGATTAAAATGGTAAAATTTACATTTTGTAAATCCTGCCACAGGAAAAATATGTAATATAAAATAAATAAAATAAAAGGTCACCACTCCTCTCATATTACTACTCAAAAAAAAAATTAATAAGCCATATGTAGAGCCGGGCACACCAATCACAGCAGGGGCCAGCCCAATCAGAAGAAACTCACGGGAGCCACCAGCGGCAAATCAGCCCAGCCACCACATGCAAAATTGCCCCCCACACCACACACCCCATTTTGCCATATGTCGCCCTAATTGTCCCCTGCTGGGGGAGGCCTTCCCTAACCAACTGTTACAGTTGGTCCTTGTTTTTTTCTCACTCTACCCTCTTCTTGCCTTCCATACCTCTCAATAATTTCATAGCTGCAGAGTAGTCTGCTGGTTGGTCGTCTCCCCCACACCATTAAGGTTACAGGTGGGTGGGGGACCCAGACACGTAGCCAGGTGATAGCCAAGGGGAGAAGGTGGAGGAAGGTTCTTGTAGGGTGGGCTCCCTTTGACAACCTCTGTGCACATTGCTCAAGCCCCGCTATCTCCTCTGATGTAAAAATTGGAACAGGAAAACAGGAAGAGGCCCTAAAAGGCAAGAACAGCGAATCCTTCTGCTTTTGAGTCAGACTATTCCACATAGCAATTTTTTGTGGAAATCTCCTCTAGCATAAGTGGTACGACTTTGTGGGAGGCCTTTTGGCACAATAAAACTATAGCCTTGGAAGCGTTCATACCTTTTGACTTAGCAATTCCACTAACAGGAATTTTCCCGAAGGAAATCACCAGAATTATGGCACAGAGATCTGTTTTGAGGATGTTTACAGAACACTGTTTATAACAGTAAAAACAGGCAACTCATAATCAGTGAGAGTAGGGTCTCTCCACCAACCAGGCGGGCAGCCGGCCCTGCCCCCCACGCACCCACAGTGGAGGCACCAAGTCATTGCCGACAGCCGAGCCACGGGTCAGGCCTGCCCATAGCAATCAAGGCCCAGGCACAGCAGGAGGGTGCGTGCTGTCCACAGAGAGGACACCCCTGGGACACATGGTTGTGGAAACCAGGGGAGACTGTGCTACCAGGCCCCACAAGACTTCTACATCAGGCCCCTACTTTCAGCACGAGGATAGGTAGCTGGCCTACCTAATACATGGAAACAAACACATGGAGTCAGATAAAATGAGGAGCCAGGGAAATATGTTCCCAATGAAAGAACAAGATAAGACCTCAGAAAAAGAAATAAACAAAATGGAGATAAGCAATCTACCTGATAAACTGTTCAAAGTCATGATCACGAAGATGCTCACTGGACTTGAGAGAAAGTGGAAGAGTCCGTGAGAAGTTCACCAAAGGGACAGAGAACACAGAAAAGAACCAATCAAAGCTAAAGAAAACAGTAACCCAAATGAAAAATACACTAGAGGGAATCAACAGCAGATTACAGAATGCAGAAGAACAGACCAGCAATCTGGAAGACAGGTAGTGAAGAGCGGCCATGCTGAACAACAACAACAAAACCTTTCGTAATGAGGATAGATTAAGACCCTCCGTGACAACATCAAGCATACTAACATTTGCATTATAGGGGTCCCAAAAGAAGAAGAAGAGAGGGAATGGGACAAAATTGTTTGAAGAAATAATAGCTGAAAACTTGCCTAACCTGGGGAAGGAAACAGACACCCAGGTCCGAGAAGCACAGGGAATTCCATACCAGATGACCCCAAGGAGGTCCACACCCAGACACGTAATTATTTAAAATGACAAAAATTAAAGATAAAGGGAATCTTAAAAGCGGCAAGAGAAAAGCAAATAATTATATACAGGTAAAACCCCCTGGGCTATCAGAGAATTTTCAGCAGAAACTCTGCAGGCCAGAAGAGAGTGGCAGGATATATTCAAAGTGCTGGAAGGAAAAAGCCTGCAACAAACACTACTCTTCATACTTTGTTGTACTCTACTTGGCAAGGTTGGCATCCAGAACTAAAGGAGAGAGAGAGTTTCCCAGACAAGCAGTAGAAAAGGAGCTCACCAAATTCACTAAATCGGCCTTACAAGTCATGTCAAAGGAACTTCCTTAGGCAGAAAAGGCCATAATTAAACGTAAGAAGATTATGAGAAGAAGAAAGTCCACAGACAAAAGCAAATATATACTAAAGGTATACGTTTGAATCACTCATAAAACTAGTAGGAAGGTTAAAAGACAAAAGTAGTAAAAAACCAAGTACATCTACAATAATTAAGGGAGACCCAAAATTAAAAAAAAAACACAAAACATGACATCATATTCATTAAAATGTGGAGGATGGTAGTAAAAACTATAGTGCCTGTAGAATGTGTTAAAAAGGGAGAAAGTGACAGTAATACAATAATGCAGGGGATTTAACACCCCACTTACATCAATAGTCAGATCATCCAGACAGAAAATCAATAAGGAAACAATGGCCTCAGATAGCACATTAGACCAGAGGGACTTAACAGATGCATGCAGAACATTCCATCCCCAAACAGCAGAATACATATTCAAGTGCATGTGGAACGTTCTCCAAGATAGATCATGTTAGGCCACGAAACAAGTCTCAATACATTTGATAAGACTGACATCATATCAAGCATCTTTTCTGACCACAATGCAATAAAGTAGAATCAATTACAAAAAAAAAAAAAGTAAAGAACACAAACACATGGAGGCTCAAACACATGCTACTAGAAAACCAATGGGTCAATAAAGAAGTCGAAGAGGAATTCAGAAAATACTTTGACACAAATGAAAGTGGAACCACAATGTCCTCAGATCTATGGGACACGGCAGAAGCAGCTCTGAGAGGGAAGTTTACAGCAGTACAGGCCAACCTCAAGATACAAGAAAAATCTCAATAATTTAACTTTACACATAAAGAAACTAGAAAAAGGAGACCAAACAAAGTCCAAAGTTAGTAGAAGGAAAAAAAAAACATTAAATTCAGAGTGGAAACAAATGAAATAGAGATTTAAAAAAAAAAAAACATAGAAAGACTAATGAAACTAAGAGCTGGTTCTTTGAAAAGATAACCAAAATTGATAAACCTTTAGCCAGACTCGGAGAAAAAAAGAGAGAGGACTCAAATAAATTATGTTAGAAATGAAAGAGAAATTAACTGACACCAAAGGAAGGCCAAAGGAGTATAACAGACTACTACGAAAAATTATATGCCAACAAATTAGACAACCTAGAAGAAATAAATTCCTAGAAACATATAATCTTCCATGACTGAATCAGGAAGAAATAAAAAAATCTGAATAGACGGATTTCTAGTAATGAAGTTGAATCAGTACTCAAAAACCTCCCAACAAACAAATGTCCAGGACCAGATGGCTTCACGGGTGAATTTGCCAAACATTTAAAGAAGAGCTCATACCTATCCTTCTTAAACTATTTCAAAAACTGGAAGCAAAAGGAACACTTTGAAATTTATCTACAAGGCCAGCATCACCCTGATACCAAACTAGACAAAGACAGCACCAAAAAAAAAAAAGAAAAAAGAAAAGAAAAAAGAAAGAAAAGAAAAGAAAAGAAAAGAAAAGAAAAGAAAAGAAAAGAAAATTACGGACTAATAGCCCTGATGAACACACTTGCAAAAATCCTCATCAAAATATTAGCAAATCAAATTCAACACTACTTTAAAGGATCATTAATCCTTTAATCCTTAATAATCCTGATCAAGTGGGATTTATTCCAGGGATGCAAGGATAGTTCAATACCACAAAACAATCAGTGTGATTCAGCACATTAATAAGATGAAGGATAAAAGTCATATGATTGTTTCAATAGATTCAGAAAAAGCATCTGACAAGATTCAACATCCATTCATAATAAAAACTCACAACACAGTGGGTGGAGAGGGAACATACCTCAACATAATAAAGGCCATACATGACAAGCCCACAGCAAACATCATGCCCAATGGTAAAAAGCTGCAAGCTATTGCTCTAAGATCAGGGACAATACAAGGATGTCATTCTCTTCACAGTTATTCAACATAGTACTGGAAGTCCTAGCCATAGCATCAAAGAAGAAAAAGAAATAAGAGGCATCCAAATTGGTGAGGAAGAAGTAAAACTATCACTATTTGCAGATGACATACTATATAAAGAAAACCCTAAAGACTCTGCCAAAAAAACTATTAGAACTAATAAATGAATTTAGGAAAGCGGTGGGATACATGATCAATATACAGAAATCTGTTGCATTTCTATATAGTAGCAGAAAGAGAAATTAAGAAAACAATCCCATCCACAAGTACATCAAAAACAATAAAATACCTGGGAATAAATTTAACCAAGAGGTGAAAGAAACTGATGAAAGAAATTAACGACAACACAAATAAATGGAAAGATATACAATGATCAAATACTAGAAGAATTAATGTTGTTGAAATGTCCATACTACCCAAAGCAATCTACAGATTTGATGTAATCCTTATCAAAGTATCAATAGTATTTTTCACAGAACTGAAACAAAGAATCCTGAAATTTATATGGAACCACAAAAGACCCCAACTGCTAAAGCAATACTGAGAAAGAAGAACAAAACTGGAGGTATCAGATGTCAAACTGTACTACAAAGCTATAGTAAACAAAACAGTATGGTACTGCACAAAAACAGACACATATACCAATGGAACAGAATACAGAGCCCAGGAAAAAAACCACAGTTATATGGTCAGTTAATTTATGACAAAGGAGGCAACAATATACAATGGGGAAAAAAACAGAGTCTCTTCAACAAATGGTTTTGGGAAAACAGTCACATGCCAAAAAATGAAACTGGACCACTTTCTTTTTTTTATGATTTTACTTATTCATTTGAGAGAGAGAGTGCACAAGCAAGGGGAGAGGCAGGAGAGGGAGAAGCAGACTCCCTGCTGAGCTGGGAGCCTGACATGGAGCTCAATCCCAGGGCTTGGAGATCATTTCCTGAGCCAAAGGCAGACGCTTAACCAACTGAGCCACCCAGTTGCCCTGAAACTGGACCACTTTCTTACACCATAAACAAAATCAACTCAAAATAGATTAAAGACCTAAATGTAAGACCGAAACCCATAAAACTCCTAAAAGAAAACACAGGCAGTAAACTCGAACATCAGCCTTATCAATATTTTTCTAGATATGTCTCCTAAGACAAGGGAAACAAAAGCAAAAATAAACAATTGGGGTTACATCAAACTTAAAAACTTCTTTTGCACAGGAAGGAAACCATCAACAAAACAAAAAGGCAACCTACTGAATGGGAGAAGATCCAATAAGGGGATTATATCCAAAATACATAAAGAACTCACACAACTCAACACCGGAAAAACAAATAATCTGATTAAAAATGGGCAGAGGACTTGAATAGACATTTTCCCAAAGAAGGCATACATGGCTAACAGACAAATAGAAAGACGCTCAACGTCACTGATGATCAGGGAAATGCAAATCAAAACCACAATGAGATAGCCCCTAACACCTGTCAGAATGGCTAGTATCAAAAAGACTAGAAATAACAAGTGCTGGTGAGGATGTGGAGAAAAGGGAATTCTTTTTTTAAAAAAGATTTTATTTATTTGAGAGAAAGAGAGAGCACAGAGGGAGAAAGAAAGAGAAAAGAGAGAGGCTGAGCAGGAAGTTTGATGTGGGGCTCAAGCCCAGGACTCAGAGATCATGCCCTGAGCCGAAGGCAGACATTTAACCAACTGAACCACCCAGGTGCCCCAGAGAAAAGGAATTCTTACACACAGTGGGAATGTAACTTGGTACAGCCACTATGGAAAACAGTATGGAGTTTCCTCAAGAAATTAAAAATAGAAACACCATACAATCCAGTAATTCCACTTCTGGGTATTTACTTGAAGAAAATGAAAACACTAATTCAAAAAGACATATGCACCCCTATGTTTATTGCGGCATTATTTACAATAGTTAAGACATGGAAGCAAGCAGCCTAATATCCGCTGATAGATGAATGGATAAAGATACAGCGTATACACACAATGGAATATTACTCAGCCATCAAAAAGAATGAAATCTTGCCATTCATGGCGTACTGTGAGGCAGCCATGGAAAATCATTTTCAGAGAGTATTTATTGACAAGGAAAATGTTCATGACAAATTGTTAACAGAAAACACAAGCTACAAGACTGTGCATAGTGTGTTCCCATGTTAGAAAAAAACATATATATGTATATATCTATACAGAAAACATATATCAACATACTGATATCTTTATCATATCTCCAAACACGGAGATTACGGGTGATTTTATTATCCTTGTGTTCTGTATTTTCCAAGCTGTGTGCCTTGAGTAACAGATAACATTTAAACAAAGTAGCAAACATGCATTTATAAACAAACTAGTAACCCAGATATAAGGTCCTGGCATACAGATAGATATATAGATCAATGGAACAGAACTGAGAGTTCAGAAACCAAACCACACGTCTATGGTCAACTGATTTTCAGCAAGGACGCAGACCACTCAACTGGGGAAAATCAGTCTTATTTTAACAAATGGTACTGGGACAACTGGATAGCCACATGCAGAAGAATAAAGTTGGACCTTTCCTCACTCCATATACAAAAATTAACTCAAAATAGATCAAAGACCTTAATGAAGAGCTAAAACTTAAAAGAACTCTTCGAAGAAAAACAGATGTAAATCTTCATGACCTCGGATTAGTCAATGGTTTCTTAGGACACCGAAAACACAAGCAACAGAAGAAAAAATTGATTCAACTGGACTTCATCAAAATAAATTTTTTTTTGCTGCAAAGGACACTATCAAGAAAGTGAAAAGACAACCCATGGAATGGGAGAGAATATTTGCAAATCATACATCTAATAAGGGACTTACCTAGAACATAAAAGAAACTTTTACAGTGCAATAGAAAGAGACAACTAGAAAATGAGCAAAGGATCTGAACAGGAAGATGTCCAAACAGCCAAGAAGCACATGAAAAGATGCTCCACACCATTAGCCACGAGGCAAATGCAAATCAAAACCACAGTGAGACAGTCCTTCGCACTCACTAGTGTTGCTATAATCAGACAGATAATGACAGTGTTGGAGGGGATGTGGAGAAATCAAACCTTCCTACACTGCTGATGGGAATATACAGTGTTGCGGCCACTTTAAAACAATCTGGCTATCCCTCAAACGATGACACAGAGTTAGCATGTGACCCGGCACTTCTAGGTACATACCTAAGAGAAATGAAGACCTATGTCCACACGGAAACTTGCCCCTGAATGTTCACGCAGTGTTATGCATAACAGCATAAGGGGACACAGCCCAAATGTCCCTCAATGGACAAACGAATAAACAAATCGTAGTACGTCCATGCAATGGGATATGACTCAGGCGTGAAAACGAAATCCTGACACGTGCTACAACACAGATGAACCTTAAAAACATGCCAAGTCCAAGAAGCCAGTCACAAAAGACCACATGTGAGTCCCTTTATATGAAATGTCCAAAAAAGGAAAATCTACAGACAGATGTAAATTAGAGGACGCTTAGGACTGGGGGGGACCGAAGAATAAAGGGTTGATAGGGTATGGGGTGTCTTTCTGTGAGGATGAAAATGTCCCAAAATAGACCCCGCCCGCCGTTGCACTCTGCCGTGAATATACTAATAACCACTGCCTTGTACGCTTTACATGGGTAAGTTGTATTTTATGTGAATTCTAGCTCAATAATGATGTTTAAAAATTTTAAAGTAAATTCAGAAGTCAATAGATAAAGCTAGTATAGAAACTGAAGCTTATGGGAATTAAGCGAGTTAGCCTGTCCTGTTCAACCCTCTGCTCACCTCCCTCCACCCTGCGCCCCACCCCGAAGGAGCCTGGCAGCCGCACCTTGAAGCCCATTCTTCACGGTGAGCCCGTCTGGGCCAGGCGGCGCACTTTCCTAAGGAAACCGAGCGCCGCAGAGGCTGCCTTCCTTCTCTTCAGACCTTCAGGCCATGAACCAGAGATGGAAACAGAGACCCCAGGGCGTGAGCCTGTCCTCGCCATTCGCCTGCTGCACGGCCTTTGGAAAGTCGTGGCCCCCCTTCTGTACAGGGCAAGGTGCATTTGGGTTTCCTGGCGTTCCCACCTCTGCTGTTCTCTGCCTCCCTAATGCTGCCCACCCTACTCATCCCCTTCCAAAAAAAAAAATATGTCAAGACCATTTACTCAGGAGCCATGCAGGTAGTCAAGGGAACTGTGGATAGGACCAAGGCCACTCCTGGTGGCTGCCTGTTTGATCTCCACCGGCTAACTCCCTGGTACCCCCAAGGCTGAGGGGTGAGAGGGAGGCCAAGACACCACCAGACAGATGGGGGGGTTCACATCTATGCCGAGTCCCTACTCTTCTCTCCTTTTGCTTATGCCACTCTCACCCTCCTGCACCCCAAAACCTGCCCCAAAGGAGTCCAGAATGCGGGACAGCCTTCACCCAGAAGTTTCCATTCTGTGTCCTGAGGCATAAGCCCCGGACTCCAGGCAGCTGCCAGGAGAACAGCTCTGGTGACTTGAACTCTGGAAAGGCTTTCTGTAGGTGCTGCGAACCTGGGCAAGCAGGTGTTAGCCCATTTCATAGATGAGGAAACAGCACTGGAAGGATCAAGCTGATGCCAAGGCCGGACCAGGGGATCGGCGGCAGAGTCCGGGCCTACCAGCTGAACAGCGAGCCGCCTCCTTGGCCTAGGGCCCTGGGGGGCAGGGGGGTAGGTGAGAGAAAGCGCATGCAGGTGCCCACTTCCTGCTGTGGCCTCTCCCACACATGCTGACGAGCCCAGGCCGGCCACACCCAGGCAAAGGCCCTTCCCAGGCTCTTCGTCCCCATGCCTCCTCAGTGACCCGGGAGCCCATTCTCCACCCCCACCCCCCGCCATCTCCCTCTCTCTCTCACTGTGATTTCAGCCAGACTGGTTCCCTCCCTTTCCACCCTCACTCTCCCCAGAACGCCTTCCGTGACATTCCCCAGTATCTCACGGACACCCCTTCGGCACTTAGCCTCTGCTCTGAGTCCTTCGGCACAAATGCGAGTTCTTAGACGCCGAGCAGTCATAAATTGCTGGGTGACCCTGGACAAGGCATCGGGTAGCCTCAGTGTCCTTGTGTGCAAAATGCCACTGAGGACATCACACGTCATGCCTTTGCTTGGGCAGAGGTCCTTCGTCCCCCGTGGCCATGACAGGGACTCACCTGTCAGGAAGAGGCTCAAACGTCACCTCCCTTCAGCCCCTGGCAACCCTCGGCCCAGGGAAGTGGTCCCTCCATCCCTGCCTAGGATCCCTAACACGTGACCCGTGCTGCTTTCAAGCGCTTGGCACGGGGCAGCAGGAGCCCGTGTTTACCTGCCGGCTTCACCGGCTGCGCTGGGAACGCCTCCCGGCCCGCCCCGAGCCAGCACACAGTAGGTGCACAGGCCACACCCGACGACTATACGGCTGAACGAATCCAGACGTGTGGTCCCTTCTAGTTCGAACTGCAGGAGGCTGCAGTGCAGGGGAGGCCCAGGCCCCACCCCACCAGCCGGCAGGAGGAGGCACTCTCGGGTAGGGGTACCCATGGGAGGGGCGTCCCCGCCTCGGGGAAGGGGAGGAGGGAGGGCGGGGTGTGCTCTCTGTAGCAGCAACCTGATAGTCCTCTCTGTAGTTAAGTGATAAATCTTTCCCAAATTGCCTGTGACAGCCACTTCATCCCCACGTAATTGTGTGAGATGCTGTTCGATTGTTTTTATGCTTATTAATATCACAGCTCCCGAAGGGAGAAAGGGGGACCCAGCGGGGCCCGGGGGGTAGGAGCTTTGGACCCTCCACTAAGAGCTCGGTGAAGAAGCTGGCTCCCGCCAGGTGGGCAGAGAGGGACAGTTCTATACGGGAACCATCAGGAGGCTGCAGCGAGAGATCTAGGTTCAAATCCCTGCTCGGCCTCAGTTTCCCCTCTGTACAAACCATGAGAATGGCACCTCCTCAGCAGGGATGGTGGGAGGATGAAGTGAGAGAGCCCAGAAGTGTGCCCAGCACCAGGGGAGTGTCCTCGGAGTCAGACGGCCCCCTGCCTTCCTCCCTTGTCAGTCCCTTTCTCTTCTGCACGATTCACAAGGTGCGAAGGACCGCAGTAGCAGCAGGGATGCCCGGTAACCCTCGCAGAGCACGTCACCACCGTCATGCTCATCGCACACCCCCTACACACACACCCCACACACACACCTGGACTGCAAGCCCTGAGAGCACAGGCTGCAGACCCCAGATACACACCTGGTGGTCGGGAGCAGAACGGAGAACACCACCGCCCACCCCCTCCCAGCTCAGCGCTGTGCAGCCTTCTAGATCGGCTGGCTCTCTCAGCGACTTGGAGGTGGGTGCATCACCCCATTTTCCAGATAGTGAAACTGAACCGCAGGGAGGCTAAAAGGCATGACCCTAAAACCATAAAGTGCTTGGACCTCAGTATGACTGACCCACTAGGAGTGTGACGTTTAGGTGAGCCTCAAAGCTGTCACCTCCTGCCACAGCCCTACCTGCCTCCCCAGATGCCGGTCCCCAGCAAACACCACCCATGGTGACCAACTCACCGTCCTGGAGCTGCTGGCCGGCTCTCTCTCTGCCTGCTCACTGCTAACCTCTGCCTAGATGTGCTCCTCACCAGCCAAGGAGGGCCATCCTATTCTTTTCCCTCCTCTAGGGGCAAAGGACTTGCCAGGAACCAGGAGCAGAAGTGGTTTCAAACTCAGCCCCAGGTGCAATGCAGGGTTGGCCATCTGGTGGTCCCTGAGCCCCAGTTTCATGCGGACACAAAGCGCACAGCAGTTCCTTCTCCTCCCTGTACAGTAGCTTGGCCATCACCTCCTCTGAGAAGTCTTCTCTGATTTCATCTGCTGGGCTTTGGCAGGCCTTCCTCCACACCACTGTGCCCCTGACAGACAGATTTCCCTGTTTGGGTACTCCTCTGTGCACATGTCTGTCTCCTTCACCAGACACTGAACTCACCTGGAGTCAGGGCCTTGTTGGCCTCGGTGGCTCCAGAGCCTAACACAGTGGCTGTCATAGCATAGGAGGGGTTCACTATGACGCGCCGAAAAAATAAGGGAAGCAGGAGAAGGAAGCGAGGGAGGACAGGAGGGAGGGACAGCAGAAGACCAGAGCACAACTCCTCCCCCAGAGACCACAGCAGGGGTGTCCCAATGCCAAACGCTCCCCAGAATTCTGAAGGCTTTTCTCTCTGCTCCCCCCAGTCCACAGAGCTCCACAGGAAAAGGAGTCAGGGGTGGGGGCTCTGGGGGAAGCAGAGGGGCATGCTATTCCTCTTCTCTCTGGGCCTCCACTTCCCCACCTACGAAATGGGGATCCAGTCTCCCAAAGGCAAGGCGCGCACACGGAGTACTTACAGCCGGTGCTTTGAGCAGATAAGCCCCACATCAGCGCAGGCAGCCATGACAGAGGTTCAACGTGCTGGGAGCTGCTGGACAGGCCTGTGGAAGCCTCGAGACCCCAGGGGTCTAGCTCCTTCCCTCAACCACCTTCCTTCCTCACACTGAAAACCTGGGGCAGAAATCTAGAGCCAGAAGAAACCCAGAGAACCTCAGCAGGCTGTCCATTTTGCAGAAAGTGAAACTGAGGCCCCAGGATGGAGGCAGGCAGAGCATTGGCACATACTGAATATACCCACTACGTGCGAGGCTCTCTGATTTCGTAAATCACCAGCACTATCTGTGAGGGGCCTAACCGACCCATTCTGCAGATGAAGAAACTGGGACTCAGGGAGAATCTGTAATTTGACTGTAAGACTAGGGTCTCAAACAGCAGAAAGTGAGAACAGCTGGACTTGAATCCTGGAGACTCTCCAGAAATGGAACTCCTTCCCTGGTGCCACAGAGCAAGGGCTGCCTGGAGCTCAAGATAAATGTTCTTTAACACCCAACCCAGGGCTCTCTCTCGTACATGCTACAGGGCTGCCCCGCCCTGACCTACCTTCCAGATCCACTGTGTGCAATTCAGAGCATCACTGAACACCAAGACTGGACTACAGTTGCTCTTCATCTGACCGCTCTACTCTACAGCATCCTCCCGCATAGAACTTCAACTGGGACTTGTATACCCCCAGTGATGGAAAGCTCACTACTCAATGCAGGATACATTCTATCTTATGGATCGCTTGGTTAACTAGGGTGCCCTTCCTCTTATGGGACCAAAAGCACCTTCTAAAGGCCTGAAGGCATCCTGTGACTGCAGGTCACTCTGTCCACCACTGCTTCCATTCAGCCCCTCACATACCCACTTCCCCACCATCCCCCACCCCAGCCACTTTCAATTTATCTTTTGACCCTACCGCCCTCTACCCTTCCCCAGTGACCAGTTTTTAACCTTTACTAAGGGCAAGGATATCTTTTTAAAAATACTCAATTTAAGAAAAAGATATTTCACATCTGTATGAGCAATACACAAATCATAATTCTTAAAAATAACAAATTGCAGGCCAGAATAATCATAAGTAAATTGATATTGATAAATAAGCTTTTCTCCAGAGCAGTAGGTGGTTTATTTTAATCTAATGAGTTTTGTATTTTCCCAGCTTTCAGATTCCATGATGAAGGGCTGTCTGCAATAGAATTACGACGCTCTCCGAAATATTGTAATTTAATGCCTCATTTTGTCAAGACTTTCTTGAAAATGAGATTTGTTCCTAGTGAAGAATTTTACTCAGCTCTTTCCTAGATGCCCCCCACCCCCCTCCCCAGGCACACAGGTTGTCCTCAGGCCGGGCGTGGAGAGGGAGAGCCGGGCTCAGCACGGGTGCGGGCAGAGCGCCAGGAACACCGCCCGGAGAGCCAGTCCTGGCGGACCTGGGCTTCCTGTGCCTGAGCAGCACCCTCTGCCCACTCCGAGCCTCCCCACCGCCTCCTGCCAACAGGCTGGGGAGGGCAAACCTCATCCTGCCTCACAAGATGCTGAAAGGACTCCTCTTTGGGGGTTCAAGGGAGCAAGGTGAGCACCTGTGACCCCTAAAAACACGAGACGCGACGGACAGATGTCGCAGGCAAAAACCAAAGCTGGGGGAAAACATAACAACGTTATTTGTGGAGAAGCCTTTAGGAGTCATTTGGTTGAATGCCCCCCAGGGACGGGGAGCTCACCACCTACTCAGCCAGTCTGGTGCACTGTTAAGTATACTTCTACCAGGGGACTGGAGGGAACTTTTGCTAAAGCTGGGACCAAGAAATGTGGAAAGGAGTAGAGGAGGAGGTCAAGAGAGCAGCCAGACGAGCAGGACACACCATGACCACCCAGAGAGGTGTGTGAGCTGGTCTGAGATGCTTCATCTCTCTGGGCCCCAGCTTCCTGCATCGCTGAAATGAAGATAAGAATAGTACCTCCCTTACAGGGTTGTTGTGAAGAGCAAATGTAATGCAGGTAAAATACCTGGAATGCAAGCCCAGATACTGTAAGCTCCCAAGAAATGTTATTAACACTGGTAGTACCATTGTCATCGTATGACATGAGCGCGTGGACTATTGGAGAGGACACTAAGAAAGCAGAAAGTGACAGCCTCTGGGAGGGAAACCTAGGTGGTTGGAGGGGCGAGGTGGGAGAGAGATGTTTCACTATATTCTGTTTGGGGCCTTTTGAATTTTCTACACGTGCTATATGACTGACTCAAAAATACATCTGAAAAAATAAACTGCAAGATAATTTGGTATTTCAAAAAAGAGAAAGAAAGACAAACTTCTTCTAATGGACCCCAGGTTGCCTCCTAGAAACTTCTGCTCCCTGTTTGGGCTTCTGGCCTCCAGAGCCACACAGCGTCAACGCTGCTTTTCCAAGCAAGTCATTCATTCACTCAACAAACCCCTCTTGAGCGCCTCAGTTGAGCTGCTCGGTGCGAGGCATCCAACTGAGGCTGGGACAGCCCCAGCAGCCCGGCTGGCGAGCGGGGCCGTCAGCCTCACCATCCCCGTCCTGGGTCCTCCGGGTGAAACTCTTATGGTGACACCACCTTCTTCCCTTCTTGGCCCACTTTCCCTTAGAAAGCTGTTCTCGTGCCTAAATTAAAAGTTTCAGATCCCTACTTTTAATTTGAAAATTATGTGAGTTGACCACTTAATGGTACACATATTCAAGTGTTGAGAGGTGAGGGGCACCTGGGTGGCACAGCGGTTAAGCGTCTGCCTTCGGCTCAGGGCGTGATCCCGGTGTCATGGGATCGAGCCCCACGTCGGGCTCTTCCGCTATGAGCCTACTTCTTCCTCTCTCCTGCTTGTGTTCCCTCTCTCGCTGGCTGTCTCCATCTCTGTTGAATAAATAAATAAAATCTAAAAAAAAAAAAAAAGTGTTGAGAGGTGAAGTGAACTAATGCTCCCAGCTCACTTTGAAACACATCCCCCCAAAAGTGATCTGATGGGTGTTTGGGGAATGGATAGAAGGACAGACATAGAATAAAGGAAATTCTACAAAATGTAAACTGAAGAATCCTGCTGGTGGGGATACAGGTGTTCACTGTACAATCTTTTAACTTTTCTGCATGTTTGGAAATTTTCATGATAGAATGTTGGGGGGAACATTAGGAGAATTAAAAACCACACAAAACTTCAAATGGCTTTACACATCTGGGTGGCCTCCAACGCTCTCTTCCTATGGGTTAGGGGCTTTCCCTGGGGAAAAGGTCTCTGCCAGGGCGCAGTCCCCAGTGCCCTTCTCATACCACCTGCCACGGGGGTGGGCACTCTAATGGGCTGAGGATGACACAGAGCAGGGGCAGGGTGGGGGCAGCAGGGATGCCTCTTCATTTTCATCCTCCCTCGAGTTCACTTCATTCTCCCGAGAGCCAATTCCAGCAGCACCAGCCACCCGAGAACCAGTCCTGCGAAGAAGAAAGCTTTGCTCTGATACTTCGGGGAGAAGACGAGGAAGCGGAGGAGAGTGTGGGCACGTCTGCGGGGCAGGGGGAGAGGGTGGGTGGCTGAATCCATGCTGGCGCCGCAGAGAAACACTAACCCTCAGCGCCCTCAGGTCATACTGTGGACCCCAAGACCCCTCCCTGGAGTTTTTACTCACTTCACGGTACAATAGCAACAAGGACAAAGATGCTGGTGGTGATGATGGTGAGAGTGGGCATTTATTGAGCACATACTATCCAGCAAGCATTGTGCTGCTTATTTAATTCTCACGACCATCTGATAAAAAGGATGCCAATTACTACTACCCCCATTTCACAGATGATGAGATGGAGACTAAAAGAAGAAGTCATGAACCCAGGGTTGCTCAGCCATTAAACAGTCAACAGGGATTCAAATCCCAATTGGGCACCATTCCGCCTTGTCCTGCGAGGCACAACATGGAGCAGATCGATGATCCCAATGTGACTGGAAAATCGGGACCCAAAAACGTCTGAAAGCACGAGAGAGGTATCAGGGCAGACGCAACCAGAGACGCAAAAGTCCAGAGACAAAGGAAATTCCTGGGGATAAGCCCAACATTCTAAGAGCCTCCTTTCCACTCCGGGCACTGGCAAGAAATGAGAGTGGAGAAGCCAGCAGAATTTTGGCTATCCTGTGAGTCTGGGGAAATAAAAACTGGGCTTCGGGGTGAAAAAGGCAGCCAGCACTTAAGGAACCAAGATCCCAGAGAGAAGGGAGGCATCGGGAAGTGAATTCAGCACTCAGTACCAATTTTCCCCTCAAAGCGTTTGCTGTTTCTTAAGCTTTGGAGAGAAGAAGCTAAGGAGCCAAGCAGAAAGCAGCTGAACAGTAGAATGGAGTGTTTAGCTGACTCATGTTATTGTGGAGACAAAAATGGAGTGTAGAAGGAGTGGCTTTAGTTAACACCCAGGCTTCGGTTAACAGACCCCTGGAGAGGTGCTCCAGAAGTGTCCGTGAACCACAGGTAAAGCAAGCGTTAGAAAGACTTCGATCCAGCCTGAGTCGGCTCCGTCCTGACCAGACTCGGATGACAGGCTGCTCTGCTGCCTGTGGAGGATGAGGTGAGTCCTCTGTGAAAGGAAGCAGCAGCACCGGAGCCTCTGCAGGTTTTCATACAAAACCACCAATGTTCATAAAAACATTACCAACCATTCCACAGACAGGACCAAGAGAGAAAACGGAGAATAGAAACAAGCCCACAGGTAACCCAGATACTGGAGTTACCAAATATAAGCTTTAAATTTTATAGGGATCGATAGTCAAGAAAACAGTTGACTATATGGATGATTTCACCAGAGAATTCAAATCTATAAAATAAAGAACAAGAAATGCCAAAAAATGAATAAAGTAATGAAAATCAAGGCCTTAATGGTTGGGTTCAACAGTGAATTAGACACTGCTGAAGAAAAGACGAGTGAGAGAAAAATACACACAGAGAACTGATTTTTAAAATAGTTTACGAGATACATCAGATACAGTGAAAATATCTAGCACATGTGTAATTTGCCAAAGAAAAAAGAGAGAGAGAGTACGGTAGAAGCAATAGTTGAAGTGATATTGGCCAACAATCTTCTGAAACTGATTAAACATATCAAGCCACAGATTAGATAAATGCTACGAATACAAAGGAGGATAAATCAACATAAAACTGTTGAAAACAAAAGGCAAAAAAATTTTTTAAATAAGTCAGAGAGAAGAAATATTAGTTTCAAAAGTGCTAATAAAACTTACACCTGACTTTTCAAAGGAACTATAGAAGTCAGAAAACAATGAATGGATTGACATCTATAAATGTGACAAGAATATTTCATATTCAATACAAATACCCTCTAAAAGTGATGGTATAATATATACATTTCCAGATGAACAAAGACAGAAAGTTAAACAACATATTTACAGTAAGAGGAGTGATCTGTAGGTAATGGGAAAATTATTCCAAAGGAAAATAGGAAATACAGTGAAGAATAAAGAACATCAAAAAGGGTAAATATGTAAGCAAATGACTACTGACTAACAGGAAAAAAAATAATAGTGTCTTGTGGAATGCAAAATATACACACAATTAAAACTCATAGCAACATTAACAGAAAAGGAAGAAAGGGGGTAAATGGAGTTAGTGTTCTAAAGACCAGCATTGTCCGAGAGATAGTAAAAAGCTGACTGCAGTAAGTTAAGGATGCAGGCTATAATCTCCAGAGTAGCTGCTACGTGAAGACTAAAGGACTGTGTATATAAACTAATAGAGGGGAAAATTGAATAATAAAAAACACCCAAGGAATCCATAAAGAGGGCAATAAAGTAGTAAAAAGGGGTAGATAGATAGGTGGGCAAATAGAAAACAACTATTAAGATAGTAGCCATAACCAAAATATATCAGTAATTACATCAAGTATAAATGAAGTAAATATTCAAATTAAAAGACAAAGATGGGGCGCTTGGGTGGCTCAGTCTTTAAGCGTCTGTCTTGGGCTCAGGTCATGACCCCAGGGTCCTGGGATCAAGCCCCATGTTGGGCTCGCTGCTCAGCAGGGAGTCTCCTTCTCCCTCTACTCCTCCCCCTTGCTCCTGCTCTCTCTCTCTTTCATGCTCTCTCTCAGATAAAAATAAAATCTTTAAAAAAATAAAATGTTTAAAAGACAAAGATAATCAGACTAGATTTTAAAATACTACATTATGCTTATAAGTGATACACCTTGAATATAAGGACACAGAAGCACTGAAAGCAAAAGGATAAAAGAAGTTATGGCTGTGCAAACTCAATCGATAGAAAGCCAGCATAGCTACTCTAACAGCAGACAAGTAACACTTTAAGGAAAAAGCTACCAAAGATTACCAGAGATGAAGATAGATATTTCAAAGACAGACATTTCAACATAATGGAAGGATAAATCCACCAGGAAAGCAGCTGAAGATAAGGAAAGTAGGAAGATAATCCAATTCTAAATTTTTTACTTGCCTGATAACACAGCTTCAAAATACATAAAGCAAAAACTGACAAAACTAGAAAGGGAAACAGACAAATCCACAATCATAATGGAAGACTTCAATGCATCTTTCTCAAAAATCAATGGAAAAAGCAGACAACAAATCAGTAAGGATACCAACATCTAAACAACATGATTTACATACCTGACCTCATTGACAAAATTAAACACTGCACACAGTAACAGAATAAATGCTCTTCTTGTGAGGCGATGGAAAACTTACCAAAATCCACCATGCTGGGCCATAAAGTAACTTTTAATATGTTTCAAAGAAATGAAATAATTCAAAGTATGTTATCTGGTCATAACAGATTAGGTTCAAAAACAACCATGAAAAAAAAAAAAAGAGGAAATCCCCAAATGTTTGGAAATGAAGCAATGCACTTCTAAACAAAACAGATCAAAACCCATTAATCAACGAAGAAACTACAACAGAAATTAGAAAATGTTTCGAACCATACAATAATGAACATGGGACATATAAATTTTGTGCATAGAGGAAAATGTGTACCCTTAAATTCAGATTTTAGAAAAGAAGAAAATCTTAAAAACAATCATCTATGTATCTAATTACATAAAAATTTTAAGAAATAAATTAAACTCAAAGAGAGTGGAATTTTTTTCATCTCCTGAGGAGATGAATAGAAATTGATGAAATAAAAACAAAATTAAATAGACAAAAATCAGTAAAACTAAAAGCAATTCTTTGAAAAGACTAACGAAATTGATGAATCTAGTGATCAGCAAGATATCAAAGAATATAAGAGAGAAGACATATATTTCCAATATCATGAATGAAAAAGAAAGTATCACTATAGATTGCACAGAGAGTACAAAATAAGAGGACAATTAAAGAGATACTATGAATATCTTTATATCAATTCATTCAAACATTTATATAAAATGGATAACATCCTCAAAAATATAATTTATCAAAACTGACACACAAAAACATAGAAATATAAATAATCCTATTTCCAAACTGAAGTTGTAATCAAAAACCTTCCCACTAAAAAATCTAAGTTCACATGGCTTCTCTATTGAATTTTTCTAAAACATTTAAGTTAAAAAAAAATAAAAACCTACACAAATCTTATCCAGACTCCTGCAGAAAAACAAAAAAAGAAGTAACAGTTTCCAATTTGTATCATGAGCCCAGTATAACTTCATGACATCATCTGACAAGGATATCATAAGAAAGGAAGATCACAGATTGATCTCTTTCATGAACAGAGATTAAAAAAAAATCTTAAGCAGAATAGTAATAGTTCACACATACCATGCAAAAGATAGTCAAAATAACATGCTGTTGTAGCTTTTCTATTAGCAGCTAAAGGATTATGAAAAGAATAATACAACACGACAAAGTTGGATTTATTTCAGGAATGCAAGGTTGGTTAACTTTTGAAAGTCAATCCATGTAATTTGCCACAAAGAAGAAAGGTAAAAACTTGTATGATCGTCGCAATAGATGCAAAAATGCATTTGATAAAATGCCATGCACATTTATGACAAAATGCTGAGCAAAAAGGAACGGAAGAGGCCGTCTACGGAAAACGCACAGCTAACATCACACTAAATGGCTGAAGACTTAACTTATGATCAGGAACAAAACAAAGATGCCTGCTATTACCACTTCCATTCAACATAGTATTGAAAGTTCTAGTCAGAGTGATTAGGCAAGAAATTTCCAACTCCAAATTGGATAGGAAAGAGTAATCTCCATTCACAGATGACGAGATCTTTATGTAGAGAACTCCAAAGATGTCATTAAAATGCTGTTAGAGGTAATGAATAAATTCAGCAAAGTTGCAAGATACAAAATAAACATGCAAAAATGAGTTGCATTTCTATACACTAGCAGTAAGTAATCTGAAGAGAAATTTAAGAAAACAATTGCATTAACAATAGCATCAAAAAGAACAAAAGAGGAATAAATTTAACCAAGGAGACAAATGACTTGTATGCTGAAAACTACAAAACATTGCTGGAAGAAGTTAAAGAAGACATAAATAGGCGGAAGACATTACATGTTCATGAACTGTAAGACTTAATATTGTTAAGATATGATACCACCCAAAGCATTCTATACATTTAATGTGATCCCTATCAAAAAATCCCAATGGCAATTTTTTGCAGAAGTAGAAAAACCCATCCCGAGATTTATATGGAATCTCAAAAGGTCCCTGAATAACTAAAACAATCTTGAAAAAGAAGAACACAGCCATTAGAAAGAATGATTATCCAACATTTGCATCAACATGGATGGGACTGGAGGAGATTATGCTAAGTGAAATAAGTCAAGCAGAGAAAGACAGTTGTCATAATGGTTTCACTCATTTGTGGAACATAGGAAAGAGCAGGGAGATTGGTAGGAGAAGGAAGGGAAGAATGAAGGGGGGGTAAACAGAAGGGGAAATGAACCATGAGAGACTATGGACTCTGGGAAACAAACTGAGGGCTTCAGAGGGGAGGGGGGTGGGGGGATGGGCTGGCCTGGTGAAGGGTATTAAGGAGGGCACGTATTGCATGGAGCACTGGGTGTTAGGTGCCAACAGTGAATCATGAAACACTACATCAAAAACTAAGGATGTGGAATATAGAGCAATGGAACAGAATTGAGAGCCTAGCAATCAGCCACTGCACATGGCTAATATATTTTTGACAGGGGTGTCAGGACACTTCACTGGGGAAAGAACTGTCTTTTCAACAAATGGTGTAGGAAAAACTGGATATTCACATGCAAAAGAATCAAGGTGGACTCTTACCTTACACCATATTTACAAATTAAATAAAAACCACAAAGACCTAAATATAAGAACTAAAACTATAAACTTCTTAGGGGAAAATCTTTGTGACATTGGATTTGGTGATCATTTCTTGGCTGTGACACTGAAAGTGGGGACAATAACAAAAAAGATAAATCAGACCTCATCAAAATTGAGAAACTTCTGTGTATCTAAAAACAGAGTGAAAAAGGCAACCTATGGAATTGGGAGAAAATATTTGTAAATCATATACCTGCCAATGGATTGAGAACACATAAAAACCTCCTACAACTCAATAACCACCACATCACAAACAACCCAATTTAAAAATAAGCAAAGGACTTATATTTCTCCATAGAAGATATACAAATGTGCAATAAGCACATGAAAAGATACTTACATCGCTAGCCATTGGGGAAATGCAAATCAAAACCATGATCAGATACCACTTAAAACTCATCAGGGTAGCTATTATCAAAAAGCAAGGGGCACCTGGGGGGCTCAGTCGGTTAAGTGTCGGCCTTCTGCTCAGGTCATGATCCCAGGGTTCTGGGATCAAGTCCTGCATCGAGCTTCTTGCTCAACGTGGAGCCTGCTTCTCCCTCTGCCTGCTGCTCCCCCTTGCTTGTGCACTCTCTCTCTCTCAAATAAATAAATAAAATCTTTAAAAAACCACAAGTGTTGGTAAAGATGCAGAGAAATTTTAACTCTTGTGCAGTGCTGGTGGGAATATATAATCGGGCAGCTGCTATAGAAAAGAGTATGTCAGTTCCTCAAAAAATTCAAATGCAGAATTACCATATAATCCAGGAATTCTACTCTTTGATATACTCAAAAGAATTGATGGCAGAGACTCAAACAGATACTTGTACACCAATGTTGATAGCAACATTATACACAGTAACCAGAGTGGGAACATTCCAAATGCCTGTCAACAGATGAGTGGATAAACGAAGCATGGTGTACATATACATACAACTGGACAATATTCAGCCTTAAAAAGAAATGAAACTCTGACGTATGCTACCACATGGATGAACTCTGGAAATATTATGTTAAGTGAAATAAGCCAGACACAAAAAGATAAATATTGTATGATTCTACACATATGAGATACCTAGAATAGGCAAATTCATAGAGATGGAAAATAAAATAGAAGCTACCGGGGCTGGGACTGGGAAGGAATGGAGAGTTATTATTTAAAAGGCACAGAGTTTACAGAGTTACTGTTTGGGATGATAAAAAGTTTGGAAATGGTGATGATGGTTGTAAACATGATGAACATACTTAATACCAGTGAATTGTACACTTAAAAATAATTAAAATGGTAAAGCTTGTGTCAAGAATATTTTACCACAATTTTGGGGAAAAAAGAATAGAAGGAAATTTCCCTAACTTGATAAATGACATCTACAAAAAACCTACAGCAAACATCACACTTAATGGTGAAATATTGAAAACTTTCTCCTCAATGCAGCAATCAAAATAAACATGCCCACTATCACCACTTCTATTCAATATTGTGCTGAAAGTCCTAGCCATTGCAATAAGACAAGAAAAAAAAAGTATTGAAAAGGAAGATAAAACATGGTTATTTCTGGAAAATATGATTGTATATGTTAAAAAATAAAAAATGCTATAAACAATTAGAACTAATAGGTAAATTCAGCAAAGATTGTTGGATTCAGGGCAATACTGTAAAAATCAATTGTATGTCTACATGCTAGAAATAAATAACTAGAAATGAAAAAATCTTTAAATATCATTTGTTATGGGATTAAAAAACGTAAAACACATAGAAATCATTCTAGTAAAAGAAGTGTAAAGCCTCTACACAGACAACTAAAAAGCCTTCTTAAAAGAAATTTATTAGGACCCAGGTAAATGGATCAGCTTATCTTGTCTGTGGATCAGAAAACTCAATATTGTAAAAATGTCAATTTTCCTCAAATCGGCCTACATATTTTTGATGCATCTCAATCATATCTCAGCAGGGATTCTGTGGAATTTTGAAAGCCAATTCTAAAATGTATATAGAAATGCAAAGAACCTAAACAAAAATGTTAAAGAGGAACAAAGCTGGAGGATTTACACCACCAGCTTATCAAGACTACATGTATAAAGCTATAGGAATTACACCGTAAAGTTTGCGTTGGTACAAGGACAAAGATGCCCAACAAAACTGCATACACACATATGTACGTCAAAAGACACATAACCAACAATCATAACAGCCTTTCCTATAATAGCCAAAAATTGGAGGCAACCCAATTGTCCATTAACAGCGGAATGGGTAAACTGTGGGACAGTCATACAATGGAATACTACAGAGAAATGAGAATGAATGAGTGTAAGTATACACAACAGGATGAATCTCACCAATAAGCTGAATAAGAGAAAACACCACAAAGAGAATAGACTGCATGATTACCTGCATACTACACAGACGAAACAGACAAAATGAATGTATGGTATTAGAAGTCAGGGTAAGAGTTGCATTTGGGGACTAATGACAGGGAGATGGCTTCTGAGATATGTAGATAGATAGATTTTTTTTTTTTTGGTTTGGATAGCAGTTACATGGGAGTGGTCACTTTGTAATAATTGAAGCTGTACGATTTGCACACTTTTCTGTATGTGTAATACTTCAATTAAAAAGTTGACTAAAAAAGTCCCAGTTGGTTTGGCACCGTCAGGGCTACTCACCACCATGCTGCCCTGCCTCTCTTCCTACTATGGGAGCACCATGCTGGTGGGCACAGAGAGAAGCCACAGGCTCTGGGCAAGGGGGCCTCCTCCTCCATGAAGCCTTCCAAGACTGCCCACTTCCCCCATCTCCTTTGAACCTACAGAGCCTTCCTCATAAGTATGAGAGTTACTCCTGGCACCCCCAGGTGGCCTGAAAGACTGTGAGCCTCCAGAATGTAGGAGCTGAGAATAACAGCGGCATCATGACACCTGACTGCAGCATCTGTTGAGCCTTTACTATGCGGCCGGCACTTTTTCTAAGGATTTCCCTGCAGTATCTCACTCCTTCCAGTAACCCTGTGAAGTAGATACTGCTGTTATCCTGATTTTCTGGATGAAAAAAACAAAGAAAAAATGATTGATTAAGTTGCCCAAGGCCACAGAGCTAAGAACTGGAAGAGCAAGTGCTCGACCCTGGGTAGTTTGACTCAGAAACATTCCCCTTGTTTCAGCAATAGGTCCACCTATGAGGCTGGTGCCCGGAGCCCCGGTTCCACCACAAAGATGCAGCCCAAATGAAGACAGGCTCCCCAGCTCTTCCAGGCTGGCAAATGCGTCTACGTGTGTGTGGACAGGGATGAGGTGTGTAACGTCTTGAAGGCCCAGTTCTACAACTAAAGAACAGCAGGCAGGCCCGGCCTCTGGGCCTGGGCTCCTGAGCCTGGGGAAGCCGGCTGGGGCCGAAGCGTGGCTTTGGGGGCAAGTTCCGTCCCTATCCTGTGGAGGAGGGCCTGGGCCCTCCTCAGAGATCGGACCCCTGCTGACCACACTCAGGACAAACAGAAGGTACAGGATGAGGGCCCCTGTTCCCCTCCCAGGCACTGGCCAAGGGTCCTCTGCTTCCAGGGCTTTGGAAAGGATGGTTCATCTGGAGGCAAAACCAGCCTCCTCTGGGAAGGAATTCTACCGTCTCAGACGCTCCACCCCTCGCCTGACACATCGTATAACCAGTTTCCTCTTGAATCTGCCTTTGAGCTCTCCTGCTGCAGTTTAAGCACGGGCCCTTTGCTCTGTCTCGAAGAGGCCCTCCTCCTGCCAGAGACGTTCTTTGTTTTCCTAGGAGGTATGGGGGTCCAGAGGCTCCTCTGTGCCAGGTCTGGGTGGCTGTAGCCGGGTCCAGTGGTGAACACTTAAAATGACAGGCCCCACAGCACTCGAAGATAAAGTCCGAGTTACCCGCCCCCCAACTTACATGGAACAGCGCTTCCCTTGTTGGAGGCCAAAGCCCGGGGAGACAAAACCATCTCGTGTCCACGGCAACCAGAAGGAGCCCAGAGAGGGGGCCACCCTAGCAAAGGTGACACAGCACATCCGTGCCAGAGACGGGGCCAGGCCTGACGCCCGGTGCAGCAAACAGCGCTGGAGACCAGGCCTAGGGACAGGGCATAGGACACGGCCCACCCCCACGTGCGGCCACTGCTGCGGGCTGTCCAGGTGCAGAGCATCAGCACACCTGTGTGTGAGGACGCGCGCACACGCACAGCCCAGGCCATCTGGGCCCAAGTCAGGACAAGAGGGCCCTGTCAGTAAAAAACACTTCTGAGCCGGACAGATGAAAGGGAAACAGAAACGCTGGGTCTGCAGCTGGCCCTTCCCATTTCCCTCTGCCCTCCCTGACACCCAGGCCCTCCACGTCCCACCCCGGGGGAAGCTGTGAAACACACAGGTGCAACCAGGTCACCTAGTTAACAGCCTCCCTCCCGCTGTATTATTCATGGGCTCCCTTCTTCCGGCCTGAGCTCCAATTTCCAACAGCCTTCGGGCTCGGCTTGGCAGGTCAAGCCACCTGGCAAGTCTAGCCTGCGGCAATCCCCACTGTTTACACCCCATGCCCTTCCCGTCCCCCCGTTAGGGTGCAGCTTTCCCCGTGCGAACTCAGCCCCCGGGTGTCATACCGTACTTCAGGCGAAGGGGAGTGTTTTGGGGTCAGTGAGCAAGAGCACAGAAGGAGCACTTTGGCTGAGTCAGGCATGAGATGCTAAAATTTCCAAAGGGCACTGCAGGCCCCCCCCTTCCACCCCTCCCACCCACATACCCAGAATCGGCTGTCCCAGATATGGTACTCCCAACAAGGGTGGGAGCCCATGGGAGGAAAGGGCCCATGCCTTCTCCACGTCTGTACTTGAGTGTGCCTTGCAGTGTGTCCTGCAAACAGTAGGTGCTTAATCAATACTTGCTGACTTGTACACTCTCCCCAAAAGATGGGTATCAAATTGATAAGGTGGGCATAAGTCAGTCAACTATTTGAAGATACTGCTGTTGGGTTTAGAGATTTTCGTGTTATTTCAATAGCTATCCGCGCAGGTCTTATAAATCCCACATAGTTTAAGTCATTCATTCCTAGTGATAATAAATAAATATTGATTGATTGATTGATTGCAGTTTCTAGGTATCACAATACATTCTGCCAAGCATTTTCACGCATCTCTCGAGAGTCCCCTACCTCCTGAGTGCGGTGGACTGGCCTGAAGGATTTTCCCCCTACTTCACAGATGAGTAAACTGTCACTCAGAGAATTAGAGCCCTTGAATCCGCACAAGGACAGTGACGGAAGTCTTCACACACTCACTGGGAGTGTCTTGCTTCACAACTCGCACGTAACTCTCTGCCTCACGGTTCCCGGGCACACACCAATATAGGAGAGCTGCAAGGTCCCCCCATGGTCCCCCAGTGAGGCTACGCGGGCTGGGAGCAGCGTCTAAGCCGAGATCATTCTAGGACTAACCCTTGGCCAGAAACACTGAGGGCAGCTCGTGGGCCAGCCCGGCCAATAGCAGAGGGAAAATGTGGGCGGGGATTCAATCACCAGACTTACTGCATTTGACTCCTGGCTTTACGGGCAGGGAGAGCTGGGGGTCCGACTGGGGTGGCCAGGTCCAGGCAAGTGCGGAGACCACTGAAGTCATGGCCCTCCCCGATGGGGGCAACCTGGTCGGGCCAGATGACCTGAGCTGTGAGAGGCTCTGTGGGTCATGCCCACGGATGCTTAAATCCCTGCCCGGCCTCACTCTCTTATAAGCCTGTAGACACCTGAGTGTCCTGCCCCAAAGCGCGGGCACTCATAGGTGAAGCCCGGACAGCACTGAACCCACACACAGGCTGGACTGAGAGCGCAGCCCCGTCACCGCCTCTGTGCAGACCCAAGGTGGGTCACGTGTCCTTTCTGAGCTCGGTGTCCATCTAGATCGTCAGGGATTTGGCTCTGGGCTTCTCTAAGTGCAGTGTGGGGCCCAGAACAGGCCGAAGCTGAAGGAGTCAGACTGCCTTGTGCAAATTCTACCCCACCACCTGCCTGCTGTGTGACTTTGGGTGAAGTGCTTGACCTCTCTGTGCTTCCGGTGTCTCATCTGTAAAGTTGGAGTAACGGCAGTGCTTATCTCACAGGCCATTATCAGGAGCAAGGGAGGCACTTCATGTGAAGCACTCAGACCAGGGCCTGGCACATGGTAAACGCTTAGTAAGTGTTTCTAGTTATTACTGTCAGTCCTGACACCCTAAGTCTACGACAGAGGTCACACATAAACTGTTCGTGCATAGGCCACAGGCAGCTTGCTGAAGGGTCCTCCCTACAATATGCAGTCCACAAAGGCAGGAGCCACTCCTGGGCCCCAGGGGCCTAGAACAGATCCTGGCACCCAGTAAAGACTCCATAAATATTTGATAAATGAATAGCCTCGTGGTATCTTTAAATGTTGAATTAGTTGCTAACATTTAAAATAACAAAATTTTGCATTTTAAAAAATCTGCACTTCTAGATAATTTTTGGAAGTCAGTTGTGGCCGTACCTGTCCTGTCCTCCTGCTTGACAAGCTCTGGTGAAAATGGAAGCGGTGGCACCCCCTTCAGACAGGGGGAGCATGGGCACTTTGCCCCAGCACCTGCCCAGCCAGTCTGTCTCGTAACATCAGCTGTCTAGATGCTGTAGGCACCTGACCGTTCACCCTGGCCCAGGTCAATCACAGCTGAAATCCAGACAGCAAGCCCCAGGATCCACCCCCCAGCCCTCCTCCCACCCCAAGTCCAGGAGAGGAGACAAGCCTCCAGGTCTGCAGAGCACCCCGACCCCACAGCATCCGAGCCCCCCTACTTTGGATAGGCCAGCCCTTCTCCTCCCCCGCAGAGGACACAATCCCTAATGCTCCACAGGGCGGCAGCTTTCCAGGCTGACACCCTCCTTGTGTTGAAAACTCTCCATCATAAAAAGCAATGGGCAGCAATGAATTTACTCCTTATCTTTCTCATGGAAAGCATGCAGAGAAGATGTGTGTGGGGGGGGGGGGACAAACACATACACACCCCAGAGATAAAGTGCTTTTCTAAAATATTAGTAACCATCCAGGCCCACTCCACTCGGGTCTTCTATGGAGAGGGGACATAGTGTCCCATGCTCAGTAAGTATGGGGTTTGGCGTGCTGTGGGGGATGGGGGAGGCTGCCAGTGGACACATGGATCCCCCCCCTTTCCACTCCTCCCCCCAGCCTGCCAGGGCTCAGGTCCGTGGGGATGGACCACATCTTCCCATCCTCTGAGAGGCTTCCCCCAATCACTCTATTTTCTGCCTTTAGCACGTCAATTGCCCCTTCTGTCTTCTCTGCAGCGCCCAGGACTATCTGTCAATGCCTTGGGTGTGTCTTTATTATTCGACTTTCTCCCCCAGTTCAGTGCAGTAGCCACCAGACACAAGTGGCCTCTGAACACTTGGAATGTACCCAGTTCAAATTGAGATGGGCTCTAAATGCAAAGTACACACCAGATTCCAAAGACTTGTACAAAAAATTAATGTGAGATATACAACAAATAATAATCTGTTATACTGATATGTTGAAATGATAGTATTTTAGATGAACTGGGTTAAATAAAATAGATTATCAAAAATAATGTCACCTGGGGCGCCTGGGTGGCACAGCGGTTAAGCGTCTGCCTTCGGCTCAGGGCGTGATCCCGGCGTTCTGGGATCGAGCCCCACATCAGGCTCCTCTGCTAGGAGCCTGCTTCTCCCTCTCCCACTCCCCCTGCTTGTGTTCCCTCTCTCGCTGGCTGTCTCTCTCTCTGTCAAATAAATAAATAAATAATCTTAAAAAAAAATAATGTCACCTATTTCTTGTAACTTTTTAAAGTGGCTACTAGAAAATTCCAAGCCACACCTGCGGTTTGCCTTTGTGGCTCGCATTATATTTCTAGTGACCAGCCCCGCTGTGTATTCTCGGCATGAATCCCCAGCAACTAGGTAGAGCCTGGTACACTGGCGATGCTCAACACTGGCCAACTGAATGGCTGAATGAAGGGCCTCCCGCACAGTGCACGCGAGACCCTAAAACACAAAGGAGGATGGGGCCGCAAGGACTTTCCACACCACTGCCCAGTATAGGCTGGTTTCCTGGTGGCCTTCCATCCATAGATCCCCTTCTAATACGAAGCCACAGGCCTCCGTACAACGGGCAGAGAGGTCTGGCGCAGAGTTCTGTCACCACAGCTTGCCTAATTAGAAGCCAGGAAAAGCCAGCATCCCCTGCAGACAGGACCAGTGACACAAATGGATACCCAGACATGGTCCCAGCCACCCTGGGGGTTTTTCTCTCTCTCTTTCTTCCCCCTCTCTCGCTGTCTCCTCTACTTCCCTCCCTCCCTCGCTTTCACTGGCTTCCAAATTACAGCCTTCTTTCAGAAACAGAGACAATCAAGGTGGTACTCAGGGCCCTTGTCACAAATGGCATCTCAGGTCCTCTCCAAATGGAGCACGGCCTTTAAAGACAAAAGCAGCGCCACTATCTGCCTGCCTGGGGGAAGATGTATTTCCAGGAAGGCATGGGCCAGAAAAGGCTCCCTCCCTCGTAGGCCGATCAGGCCTAGGGAGGCTCTGGGTGACTGTGATTGCAGAGCCCAGTGCGGGGCTGCTAGGGTCCCAAGGGATGACAGCCAGCCTGGCCTCTCCCACACCTCATGCTGGGGCAGGAGAAGCAAGGCTTGGCCCAACTGACCACCACCCAGATCTCCGTCACCAAGGGAGAGGGCCTACAATAAGCCCATTCCCCGACTCTGAACCTCAGTTAGTTTCTAAGAATGCTGCCAGTCCTTGGAATGGAGGTCCCACACTCAAATGGCTAAAGGGGCCAGGATGGAGGGCAAATGAGTAGGGGGGTCAAATGTGAGATAATAGGGAGTAGTGGGGCCTGTGGAGAACCGAAAGCCGTAAGCTCGCCTAAATCTACAAGGAGGAGGCCCTCAGACAAAACTCAGATGTGTGACCAAAGTCTGAGTGAAGTGGGGACGGTGGTCGCTTCCAGAGCGGGATGACCCTGCCTGGGAGGGGGCGTGCGGGAGCCTGCCAAGGCCCCGGGAATGCACCTCGTCCACGTGGGGTACGCATCTGCGAAAGTCTGCCACTTCTACTTAAGATCTGCTTATCTTGTCGGAGGCATGTAATCCTCCGTCAAAGAATTTTTAAAATAAAAACGTAAGTAAACAAAAGGGGCGGCCGTACGTCGGCACCAACCAGCAACTGCCAGTCGGGAACACGGACCCACCGTTGCCAGCTCCCGTCAGAGATGCCAGAAATCTAGGTTTTTATGCAAAAATGCTGTTGTTTTAATGTTGTTAGTAACTAATTCAAAATTAAAAATCACGACCACACGCGCACACACACCCCTTCAGGCAGAATTCAATTTATGAACTTACAGATTGTCAAGCTCTCAAAATAAGGGGAGGTTTCACCTCTTGGCTAGAATACAGAGTGCCTAACACATGACTAAATCAACAGGGATAATAAAAGCTACTACATTTTGCATGTGTGCTCTGTGCCAGGCATTGCACAAAAGGCTTTCTACACAATTTTCTTCTTATTCACGTTGAGAACAAGCCTACAAGGTAACTGAAAATTATTCCCATTTACCAGATGGGAAAACTAAGGTCCGGGCAAGGCTACATGGCAGACCAAGGCTTCAGAGCCGAAGAGCGGACACACTGGTGTATAATCCCAGCTCTGTCTGCCTCCGAGCTGCCTTACAAAAATTAGGAAGGGAACAGCTTTACAGTCATAATAATAACCAACACTTGCATGGGATTTAGACTACACAAAGGAAATGTACAAAATACGAATGCGGAACGTGAGCCTGCCATGTTCCCCTTAGTGACACAGCTTGAGGTCCCTGAGGCCGAGGACAGTGTCTGCTATTCCCACTCCCCTTGTCAAAACACTGAGCCACACGGACATTCACTGCTGGTGTGAGACCGTCGCTCACAAACACCAAAGCTGAGACCCAAATACACAGACCAGCAAGGAGGAGCAGTGGCCGGCCCCATTCCCCGTGACAGGTCCGGATTAAATTTCACAGTGAAAGACTAGAACACTGTCTCCATGTGGCTACTTCTTAAATACGCCAAGTTTCCCACAGACACCCTTCTGATCAATAAAGTTGGTAACAATATGCATTCTCTGCCCTATGGGATTCAATAAAGCTATTTCCATATTGAACCAAAATAAATCTGGCCCATAAATGCTCCAATTTTTCTGAATTGACTCTTCTGCACAAATGATCAGTCACCACTGTTGCAGACATTCAGCTCAAGATATGGAAATTTCCAGCATTCAGGAAGCACACCTTGAGTCTTAGTCATGACACCCCAGGGCAACCACGATCCTGACTTCTGTCGCAGAGATGGGTTCTGCCCACAGTGGCCCCTTTCCTACGGTGCCTGGGCTCTTCTGTTCTTATGGTGCCCACAACTCCCTGTCATCCCACATTTGGCGCTGTGGTTCTCTTTGTCTGCCTCCTAGCCCCCGCAGGCACGTGATTTTGAGACCTCCACTCCAAGGGCATATGCCTGGAGCCCCAAACACAGCAAGACTGGCAAAGCCGCCCAGTCTTGAAAGTGATCAACAGGAAGAGTGACGACTAGTTATGAGCGCACCAAATGCCCAGTCTGTTAATGATCAGTTAACAATGGGGCTAGAGAAGGCAGTGGAACAATCACCTGGCAATCGCGCATTCGGCCAATGAGCCCCGAGTCTACCAGGGTGGGGGGTCCTGAGGATTCAAGGAGTAAGAGACAGCCCATGCTGTGGGAGCTCACTGCCCAGATGAGGGGTCAGAACCCCACGGGTGTGCTCAAGGGGGCACTCCACCATCTGGGAGGGACAGATGAAGCAGAGGACAGCTACTCAATTCCTTCCCTTTGAGGGACAACACCTCCGCAGCCCCAGGCCACCTAGAGGCAGAGCACCAAATCCGGCTTCCAGAACCGCTGCCCTGTGCCCACTTTCTACCAGCCCATGTGCAGCACACACAGCAACATTTTAACCGCACAGAAGGCTGAGCTGCTACTTGAATCTGTTTAAAGGTCCCCCAAACACAGACACTAGCAGGGGATGGCCCCGAGGGGCCAGCTTTGGTGAACTGTCACCCAACCCTACCGTGACTGTCCAGGAAAAGAAGTTCCAGTGCGTTCTCAAACCCACATTCTTACCCACTGCCCTAGGTGATACTCCTTTGGCTCCGAGAGGTTGTGAAACACTCATTCCCTAGAAGGTACTGTGGACCAGGGCTTCACAAACTTTACTGAGCACCCAAATCACTCAAGGATCTTGTCAAACACACATCCTGATTCAGGAGTTCTGGGATGGGCCAAAAGCCTTTCTTTCTTTCTAACAAGCCCCCAGTTGATGCGGATGCTGGGTCCACAGGCCACAGCTGGAGCAGCGAGGCTCCACCAGGCCCTCACCTCCCAGAAGTGCGTGCAAGTACAGTAAGGACTTCAGCAAGATGCCCTTTAAAATATTAAGCTCAAAGAAATGAATGTCAAATGGTGAAACTGCAGGTAAGGTAGCTTGTTGGGTGAGGGAGCTATTTGGGAGGCAAACAGGACCATCTGCCAATATAACCCTCTAACCAAGCTCTTTAGTAGGCAGATGTGAGGAGCCCAGCTGTTTGAGGCTCAGGAAGGCCAAGGCAGACGTGTGTCCGGGGCCCAACCCAGACCAGGCCAGGCTGCCAGCTCCGGGCCTCCCACTCCCTCACCATCCTCCACCACCTGGTTCACACCAGTCACTTCTGTAGGGCTACCTTTCCAGCCCAAGGGGTACTCACGCTCTGTGCCGTGCAGGCCCTGTGCTTTCCCACCTCCCCAGCCCCAGGGAACAAGCGGCAAGCATTCCTATTCTCAGCGGAGGGCCCTCCTCCTGGCCCCTCCAGGGGCAGAATGACCTCTAGTCCCCCACCCCCATGGGTGCTGCCTGCAGTGCGCCTTCCCCGGGCACCATGACCCGAACATTAACTCCAAGCCAGCTCTCCCCACCGTGGGCTGACTCATCAGCACCTCGCACTGGCTCCAAACACGGCTCTTCAAGCCCACCCCAGCCCAGGGAAGGGTCTGACTCCACCCAATATGCCCGCGGGGACACACACACAATCCTCATGTGCCTCTCCAGCTTATTTCAAAATACACGTTGGGGTGGGGGCTCTTGCTAATCTCCTGAATGGCAAGGGTCAATGCCTGCTCCGGTCCAAGAGGGCTAAGTACTCAGAAGAGGCGGGAGCTGCTTTCTGAATTACTAGGGAGGGTAGGGGCGTGTTACTACTCAGACAAGGCTAATCCCCCCCCCCCCCCCCCCCCC
>NW_024426885.1:53934884-53937750 GCF_017311325.1 Ursus maritimus
CCCCCCCCCCCCCCCCCCCCCGCCCAGTAGGCCACTGACAGCACCAGGGCTGGGGGTTGGGGTCGCAGTGGGGCGGTGGCCAGCGGCGATGGCACCGAATCTCCGCTCCGAGCACAGAGGCAGCGACTAGCGACTCTAGGTGCTCGCTTAGGGAAGGCAAGGTACCGAGAGCTCGCCGGCTGATGCCGCCACCACCTTGGAACACGCGGGCTTGGCACGCGCCCCTGGCTGACCTGTAGGGGAGATGGGGGGCAGCAATCCCGAGCGCAGGCCTCCAGGGCCAGCCAGCACCGTCGGTGGTGGGCCTGCCAGGGGACCGACTGGGGAAGCGAAGTGCAAGCCGCACAAGGCTCCCTGCTCCGCGAGGGGTGCGTTTTCCCAAAGCAGGATCGGTTTGGGGAGGTTGCGGGAGTCCTCTGGGGTCTCTCGCGGGCACCGAGAGATGATGACGGTAGGGGAAAGCTACGTGACTGTAGGTTCCTCCAGCGCCAATGCCCATCCCGCGGTGGCGGTGCGCCCCACCCCATTCCACTGCCCAAATGGGACCCAGAGCGCAGAAGGGGACAGGATTGGGATCCCAACGCCCTCTTTACCGCCGAAATTCTCCCCACCCCAGACCCGACCAGACCCTCTCTAAGGCGCGGAGAGCAAAGCGACCGAATGTCCAGGAACGGGGCCGGGAGTGCAGTGCCTGTCCTCCCAAGGCCAACCCGGCGGGAATTCGAGTTCCCGGGAATCAAAGTTGCCGCGCGTCCGGCCGCTGGCTGCGAGCGGGGCGCCTGACCCGGGCCAGCGGCCGGGGATGGAAGGAGGCCCCGGGCGCTCGCCGTGGGCGATGGCCGTGCCGGGAACAAGTGGTTCGGCGGCTGCGGTCGCGACCCCACGGCTCCAACTTTCCCAGCGCGTGGCGGGCAAACGGTGCGGAGAAGGCGAGGGAAGCGGGGAGGGAAGGGGCGGTGCGCGGCTCTCGGTACCGTGTGCGTGTGCGGAGAAGCGCCGCGTCGCGCCTCCGGCTCTGCTTTCCTCCGGGTCGGCCCCCACGGGCCGCCTGCTCAGCTGCTGGCCACCGCCGCGTCTCGCCGCCGGCTCGAAGGCTCACCCGCGGCACGCCGGCCGCTCCAGCGTCCCCTTGGGCCGGCCGCCCGCCTCTGGCCGCTGGCCGCCTGCAACTTCAGGCGCGCCGCGGGCTCGGACGAGGCGCGCCCCAAACGTCCAGAGGCTCTGCACCCCCGCGCTCCATGCCCGGGGCCGGGCCGCCCCGCCCCGCCCGGCTCAGCGCCCGGCCGCCGTCGGACGCGTCTTCTCGCGGGGCATCGCGCAGCACAGCCCGCGCCCCTCTCTCCCGAGCCGCCGCCGCCGCTCAAGTGTGCGATCAACTTTCCCTCGCTTCCTCCGCCCCACTCGGCCCCCGCCACCCAGACCCCGCCTCCTGACGCTCCCTTCCGCGCTCTCTCCTCCCCAGCCCCCGCCCGCCCGGCAGCGCCTCGCCGCCCACCCCCTCCACGCTGCGCGCGGGGAGCGCGCTGGCCGGGACCCGGCCACGCTCCGACCCCCGGGAGCCGCGCCGAGCCCGGCCGGGCGCTCAGGCCATGAATATTTCAGCGCTGGCGGAGCTGCCCTCTCCCGATGTCATGGCACCGGCTGCTGTGGCAACTCGACGAATCCCCCCAAGGGGCAGGGAGGACGCCCGCGGAAGCGGCCCCAGGTGCGCGCTGGAGCCTTGGCCCGCAGGGCCGCCCGCCATCCCGGAGAGGAGCACGCAGAGGGGTGGGGTCCAGCCGGTCTCCTGCCGGCTCCGCGCCTCGGGGCGAACCGGGAAAGGCTCCTGGAAGCCAGAGCGAGCGAGCCGGCACACGGCCTAGGTGAGCCTGCGCCATCTGTTGGCTTTAAGCGCCCCCTCTCTGCTCCCAGAATCGCGGAGCACCGAGCGGGGCTCGGTCCCTCTAAGTCCTTGAGGCTGCTTGGCCACGCTTGGCTCAACCCGCTGCCTTTGCCCATACCACTCGCGGGGTATGGGCACCACTCCCACCTGCGCCCTCTCCCTTGTTCAAGTTCCGAATGCCCCCAGGCGCTTACAAACGGAGGACCCCATATTGGAAGAGGGCCTTGAGGTCACCTGAACACCCTCACTTGTGTACTACACCCTTCTGCAGTAGTGATCTCCCAGCTTCCTTTTGCACACCTAAGGGACGGAGACTTCATGACTTTTTCAGACACCTGGATTGGGGAAGAGTCCTACTTGATTCAGGAGTTGTGGCTGAAGAGGGGCATTCCTTGACCTTGATCTCTACTTCACCAGACTAAACATTCTGAATTCCTTGAACTGTTTATCATATGACACGATTTCTGGACCTGTCACCATCACAGTCAGCCTGGAGCCAGGCTCTGGGCTGAGACTCAACTCCTATCCTCAACACAGCCTTTCTGGCAGGTCCTGTCATTAGCCTGGTTTTACAGTAAGAAAACAGGCTTTAGGGAGATGAGTGACTTACCTGTGTGGTAGAGTCAAGCATTGAACCCAGAATCTTTATCATTCACTCATTCACTCACAGTTGCTACTCTCTGCTAGCTAACTGAAATAGGTTCTGGGAAAATGATGGGGAACAAAGTAGGCTTGGTCCTTGTGCCTGGTGAGGGAGCTCCTCTAATGGGGGAAACAGACATTGGTCAATGAAACCCAGAATCAAGTAAAATCACAGCCGGCATCAGTGCTTCCAAAAATGAGTGCTTTAATGGCACCTGGCCTTGGAGATCAGGGAAGACTTCTTGGAGGAGGTAACACTGAGCCAAGATCTGAAGGATGAGCAATGGAGAGAGAAAGTCTTAGGCAGGAGAAACAGCACGCACAATGGCCCTGTGGTGGGAA
>NW_024426885.1:53937760-54028784 GCF_017311325.1 Ursus maritimus
CTCCATGCCCGGGGCCGGGCCGCCCCGCCCCGCCCGGCTCAGCGCCCGGCCGCCGTCGGACGCGTCTTCTCGCGGGGCATCGCGCAGCACAGCCCGCGCCCCTCTCTCCCGAGCCGCCGCCGCCGCTCAAGTGTGCGATCAACTTTCCCTCGCTTCCTCCGCCCCACTCGGCCCCCGCCACCCAGACCCCGCCTCCTGACGCTCCCTTCCGCGCTCTCTCCTCCCCAGCCCCCGCCCGCCCGGCAGCGCCTCGCCGCCCACCCCCTCCACGCTGCGCGCGGGGAGCGCGCTGGCCGGGACCCGGCCACGCTCCGACCCCCGGGAGCCGCGCCGAGCCCGGCCGGGCGCTCAGGCCATGAATATTTCAGCGCTGGCGGAGCTGCCCTCTCCCGATGTCATGGCACCGGCTGCTGTGGCAACTCGACGAATCCCCCCAAGGGGCAGGGAGGACGCCCGCGGAAGCGGCCCCAGGTGCGCGCTGGAGCCTTGGCCCGCAGGGCCGCCCGCCATCCCGGAGAGGAGCACGCAGAGGGGTGGGGTCCAGCCGGTCTCCTGCCGGCTCCGCGCCTCGGGGCGAACCGGGAAAGGCTCCTGGAAGCCAGAGCGAGCGAGCCGGCACACGGCCTAGGTGAGCCTGCGCCATCTGTTGGCTTTAAGCGCCCCCTCTCTGCTCCCAGAATCGCGGAGCACCGAGCGGGGCTCGGTCCCTCTAAGTCCTTGAGGCTGCTTGGCCACGCTTGGCTCAACCCGCTGCCTTTGCCCATACCACTCGCGGGGTATGGGCACCACTCCCACCTGCGCCCTCTCCCTTGTTCAAGTTCCGAATGCCCCCAGGCGCTTACAAACGGAGGACCCCATATTGGAAGAGGGCCTTGAGGTCACCTGAACACCCTCACTTGTGTACTACACCCTTCTGCAGTAGTGATCTCCCAGCTTCCTTTTGCACACCTAAGGGACGGAGACTTCATGACTTTTTCAGACACCTGGATTGGGGAAGAGTCCTACTTGATTCAGGAGTTGTGGCTGAAGAGGGGCATTCCTTGACCTTGATCTCTACTTCACCAGACTAAACATTCTGAATTCCTTGAACTGTTTATCATATGACACGATTTCTGGACCTGTCACCATCACAGTCAGCCTGGAGCCAGGCTCTGGGCTGAGACTCAACTCCTATCCTCAACACAGCCTTTCTGGCAGGTCCTGTCATTAGCCTGGTTTTACAGTAAGAAAACAGGCTTTAGGGAGATGAGTGACTTACCTGTGTGGTAGAGTCAAGCATTGAACCCAGAATCTTTATCATTCACTCATTCACTCACAGTTGCTACTCTCTGCTAGCTAACTGAAATAGGTTCTGGGAAAATGATGGGGAACAAAGTAGGCTTGGTCCTTGTGCCTGGTGAGGGAGCTCCTCTAATGGGGGAAACAGACATTGGTCAATGAAACCCAGAATCAAGTAAAATCACAGCCGGCATCAGTGCTTCCAAAAATGAGTGCTTTAATGGCACCTGGCCTTGGAGATCAGGGAAGACTTCTTGGAGGAGGTAACACTGAGCCAAGATCTGAAGGATGAGCAATGGAGAGAGAAAGTCTTAGGCAGGAGAAACAGCACGCACAATGGCCCTGTGGTGGGAAGGAGCTGGCCTCTGTGAGAGAGTGGAGGAGGGCCAGAGAGCTGGAGTGCTGAGAGCGTGAGGAGGGCTGAGTATAAAGCCAGAGTGGGAGCAGGGGCCAGACTGTTCGGGGCGCGCTGGCTGTCATCGGAGTTTGATGTTTATCCTAAGAGGAGAGGCTTTGAAGCAGGTGGTTGGAGTGGAAGTTGAGGGATGGGAGTGCCATGATCGGATTTATGTTTGGAAAAACAGGGACTTAATTGGGAGGCAATAGAGAATAAGAGACCAATTAAAAATATTTACTTATCATCTACTATGTGCCAGGAGCTTTTCTAGGTCAGGGTAAGTGAACTGCAGTCTTCAGGTCAAATCCATCTTGCTACCCATTTTTTGTAAATAAAGCTTGAGTGAAACACAAACATGCCCATCGAATTACGGCTCCCTTTACACCACAGCTGCAGCGTTGAAGGGTTGGACAGAGACGGTGCAGCATGCAAAACCTAAAATATTTACTATTTGGCCCTTTACGGAAAAGGTTGGCTGGCCCTTGTGAATCTAGATACTTAGGATACGTCAGTGAACCAAACACACACGTGCGTGCACGGGCATACACACATATCCCTGCCCTCCCAGAGCTCACATTTCTGTCGCCCACCGCACTGTCCAGGTGACAGAGGCTGGGACCGGGGTGATAGTGACAGAAGCGGAGAGAAGTGGTATTCAGGAGGTAAAAAAAAAAACCCACAGACCCGGGAGAGGGAGCCATCCTGGGGTGGCATAGAGGGAGGTGTCAAGGAGACCCCAGTTTCTGGCTTGTGGAAGCAGGCAGACAGAGTGCTGTTCCCTGAGATGGAGATTGCTGGAGGAAGGCCACCACGGGGGGCTGGGTGCGTGGGGAGTGAGAGGCTTAGGCCATGATGGAGCCCAGATGTCGAGTAGCCCATTGGACACGCGAGCCTGGGGCTTGAGGGGAAAGGGCGGGACTGGAGTTGTGGTAGGTCTCAGGTGTCACGTTTTAGACAAGGTGATAGAGCCAGAAAGGGGGGGGGGGTCTGGGTTCCGAATGCGAGCCTGCTCACTAGCTGGCTGGACACTGGACCCCTCTTCGCATCACGTTCCTTACTCATAAAATGAAAGGGCTAGAAGACTTGGTCTTCAGAGGTTCTTCAATCCTAAAACCGTCTTTCTTTCTGGTTTGCCACCATCTGCCTTAAGCTGACTCCCCCAACTGTCTGCAGTCATTTTATACTGAACCAAAACAGCACTGAGCTCCCAGAGACCATCACCTCCTTTGATGTGGGCACCATACTTCTTTTCATAGGACCGCTATGCTAGGAATGGGGTGTCCATCAGGGTGCAACCAGCCCATAAAGCGAATTTGGCCACATAGTGATGAAAGAGCTGAGAATTCAGGGGGATGGCAAGGTAAGACAGAGGTCAGCAACAGCAAGAAGTCGCTGTACTACCTCTGGGCTGGAGGGACAAGAGGAGGAAGCAGTGTTACCAGGCTCAGGGTCACATGGTGGAAGATGGAACGGCGGTGGACATGTCTGGTGGGGGCCGAGGATGCTGCTACTGTCCAAACACGGCTTAAGGCCCAGTGTGAAGAAGAGATGCCCCGGCTTCTCCCTTCCTCCAGCCCTCTGGCCTCCCACTAGGGCTTCCCTGTGGTAGGCCCCAGCTGGAAGCCAGCAGACCAGGGGCTTGAGGGCTGCAGCCGGCAGTGACAGAGCGTAGCAGAGAAGAGCGGGGCGTGGATGTGAGGGGAACAAGCCAGCACCGCACGCTGGGGACACAGATGCGAATAAAATCCAGCCCCTGTCTTTGAGGCCCTCCCCGTCTAAGAGAGAAGCAGACATAGAAATCAATGATAATCGAGCGAGGCAAGTGGCGAAGCAGAGAGGTAGCCCAAAGGGGAGCAACGTGAGAGGCTTCCAGGAAAGTTGAGTCCAGAAAGGCTGCCTGGACAAGGACACCTCAGAGCTGGTTTTGCTGCCATGATCAGGAGCTCCTCAGGCAGCAAACGCGGAAGGGCATTCCAGGTGGAGGGAACAGCAGGAGCAAAGGTGATCCTGGAGGTAAAGAGCAGTCCTGCTGTTCTGCACGAGAAGCAGCCAAAGGCAGGCTGAAGCGTTGGCAGGAGACTCAGTGCTGGGGAAAGAACCCACCGGCCCCGTCCTCTGGACCAGCTGAATCCATGCCCGGAATGTTAGCATTTCTCCCTTGCTGGGGTGGCCCTCCCTCAAAGCATGTCAGGGCTGCCCACCCACAGCTCTTGGGGTTCTTCCTGCCCCCCTTTCCTCAAAAAACATCTGCCCCTCCCCAAGCACCTGCAGCATGGAGAAAGGGGGATGAGTGTGATTAAGAGACACTTCGCGCCATCTTATGTGGTTTTGGACTAATCGCTTACCTCTCTGAGCTCAGGTTCCTGGAGCCTGGCCAGCCTTCCTCCAGGGGCCCAGTGTGAAAGGTTGACAGCAGTAAAGAACGACACAGATGTTCACTGCTCAGTCCCCAGCATCGGGAAACCCCTCTCCTACTGGATGGGGCCTGGGAGTGCGCCCCCCCCCCCCATGAAGTAAGGGAAGGACCAGACTCAGCTTTAACCGCAAACAGCTAAAGGGTAGGTTCTCCAAGGTCCTGCCTCCTGGGTGCAGCACGTGGCCCAGGCTGGCCAATCAGAAGCGCCACTCTCTACTTCAGCCCTTGACAGAGTCACAGAGTTTAGACATAGTTTAGAATAGTTTAGACATTATGGAAAGCACCAAACCCCAAACAGACAGCTCCTGGGGCCTGACCTGGGCTGCATTCTCAGCTGCGTTCTTGGCCATCAGTCTCTTTTGGTTGATGTTTTCTGGGCCTATCCTCCAGTCTTCTGGTTGATTGTGCAATCCCACCTCCCCGCCACCTCATCTAAGCACGAAATTCATTTTCTGCATTGATTAGCCAGAGTTCATTTCTGCGGGGGGTGGGGGGCAACCATGAGAACCCTGCCCGGTACGGACCATATGACGATTCTGCCAGCGACTGTGGGGGATCCCAGTGCAACACGGGCTCAGCATAGGTGAGTTCCTCTACCTCCTGTTTTCCAGATTTAAAAAAGGAAGGGAGGGAGGGAGAGAGGATGGATGACATACTGGCTCATTCCATATCAGAACACTTTGTCCAGGTGTTTCCTTCCAGAAGTGACCACCTCTCTGTAGTGGGTTCCAGTTCATCTTTAGCTCAGAGACAGTGCATTTTAGGATCCTCAAAGGCAGGGACTGTGTCTTTGTTCTTTCATGTAACAGGCATCCCTAGAATGAGAGGATGTCATTCTGGTCCTCAGAGAAGCTACAGTCCAGCTGGAGACACAGACACGGAAACAAACAGGAAGCGTGAGATAATGTCATTCTTGAGATCAGGCCCAGGCTCAACAGCGACAGAGGGCCCCCGAGATGGGTGCAGTCCCCCCTAACCGAGCAGTCTGACAGGACAGGGGGATCCCTTGAGCAGGGTCTTGAAAGATGAGTGTGCCTGGCAGCATAAGGCCACAAGGGCCTCGGGGGTGTGCAAAGGGGGAGGACTGAGTGTGTGCAGAGCCACAGAGGCCACAAACAGCAGAGAGGCTTCAGGAGATACGGCGGGAGGGCTGGACTGGGGTGTACCGGGCAGGGGTAAGAGAGGAGACGGACCAGGGCTGGTTGGAGAAGGGCCTGGCCTGCCACGCCGGGCCTTGGGGTCACTCAGCAAGCGATGCTGACGGCGGAGGGGTGAAGATGCCCAGGAACAGAGGCAGGCAGAGACTGTGCGCTGTCCCAGGTGGACCTGGGCTGGCATCTCGGAGGAAGGGGCAGTGAGCCTCCGCTGTCTCTGCATCCTCAAGCACCAAATGATCAGCTGGCCCACGAGCACTCTGGATGAACAAGAAAGGGAAGGGAGGAGGGAGGGAAGGGAGGAGGGAATCCAGACATGCTGTTTTAAACCTGTCCAGCCTATTAAGCCACCTGGCTTGGATTGTAGTCGGCGTCTGTCCCTGCCTCCACTGGGGAGCTTTGTGCCCCTGCTTCCTCCCCGGGGACGGAGGTAGGGCTGAGTGGGATGAAGCGGGACTCCCAGACCTGGGTCGTAGCCGACCTGTCTGAGCCTCAGTTTCCTTGGCTGTACATGGGCAAGATAGCTGCTAGGCTTCCTGAACGCCTCCCCAGGATGCCGTTCAGGTGGAAGGAGAAAACACAGGCATGCGAGTGCTTCATAAAGTGTGAAAACAAAACAACACTTACATACAAGTCCCTCCTCCCCATGAGGGTCGATTATTATTTTTAAAGCACATAAACACCTCTCCTCTGGGTGTCCTCCATAACAGCTTCCCTTTCCCGCCTCCCAACGAAGCCCCGGCTCCTACTCCCTTTCTATTCCCAGCCCTGAGCTGCTGAAAAGCTGTTTGTGGCTTCCTGTCTGAGTCCCCAGCCTGCTGGCCCTCTCCCGGGGGCAGTGCCTGCCACCATAAACCAAACATGTGTGCTCCTGAGTTTGGTTTGTGGGCCCCCCGAGCCTGGCACAGCTGTGGTGGCTCAACTCAGCTCGTGGAAGAATGAGGCCGGGAGGCGAATAAGGTGGGCTGGGGCCACCCATCAGCAAAGTCGAGGGCCCCAGGAAACCCCCAAGGGCACGGCTTCCCCCGGCCCCACCTTGGAAGCTCACCCCTCCCCAGCGTGGCCTACAGAGCGTGGCTCTTTCCCTCACGTTCCTGCCCTGCTCCCTGCTCCCCCTCCTATCATTTATTTATAAGGTGTTCATAGCAAAATGAATGACGAAAAGTTAGAAGCTAATTAAAGCTGGCACGGATTGGCACACGGGCATGAATTATGCATTGGTGCCGAATGGCGCATGGTGGCAAGGACTGGTACCAAGTGCCCTGGGCGCTGGCAGGAAGCGGATACAGGACCCCCAGCTTCAAGAGGGCCCCCTACCCTGCCTCTCTGAGGGATCCTCCATCTGGGCCCTCTGTCTTTCTCTGGGGGCAACTGGAGACTTATCAGCCACCACCTCCCCAATTTCTCTCTGCACAGCCCAGAGCGTCCTGGCTGTGTGAGGCATCGACGCCGCAATCAGAGGCTAGACTCGTCCCACAAAACACATCCCTGGTTCTCCAAGCACCAGCCTACTGCAGCCCCTGCGCAAAATGGGCAGGGCAGGGCTGGGCTGGGCTTCCGGGGTGGGGGGAGGTGATGGGAAAGGCCTGAGATCCAACCAGCTAATCGCTGACGTGAGCACATCAGAGTTGAAGACACCTTTCCAGACCATGTAATCTACACAGCATGATGCCTTCAGATGGTGAACCTGAGGCCCAGAGAGAGCCAGGCTCTCCACCCAGCTACCCAGCAAATAATAATGAATAATAATAACAATAATCATCTTGCTAGCATTTATTTAAAGCTGATTTTGTGCCAGACACTGTTCTAAGCTCTTTGCATGGATTATCTCGTTCAATCCCCCCATGAAGGAGACACTGTCATGATCCACTCTGGCAGATGAAGAAACTGAGGAAACACAGAGGGTAAAAGCACCTTGCCCAAGGTCACTGGAGCAAAGCCTGAATTAAACGAATCCTGCAGGCCAGGGCAGCAGTTCTCCACCCTGGTTACACTTCAGACGTTCTTGGGAGCTGGGGCAGGGGTGTTGAAATAAAAGCCGAGATTCAGTTTTGATTGGTCTGGACTGACATCCAGACACTGTCCTCTCGAAAGTTCCCTGTGTAATTCTACTGCGCAAAGGAAAACCACTTGTCTGGGACAGGGGCTGGGGGTTGGATTCTGATCCCAAAAATCACGGATGTGAGTTCTTGCTCTGCCACTACTGACTGTGAGTTTGAGTATATGGCTCAACCTCCTGGGGCCTCAGTTTCTTCATCTGTAAAATGGGCTTAGTAGTATCTTGAGCTCCAGAGTTGGGCTGTTTGGGCTCATTTGGAATCCTGGCTCTGCCTCTTAGGCAGCTTATCTTACTTCCCTTTGCCTCGGTTTGCTCATCTGTAAAATGGGGACAAGAATTGCGAAGTTTGAGTCAGTGGCTGAATATAGAATGGTACCCCAGAGCCGTGGCCGTTGGCTGTCCTGGGAATGGAGAACCTGGCCCCTCCTGGCTCACAGGGCTGTGGCCTCGATCAAATGAGGATGTGGACAAGAACAGAGGGACAAGAACACAGTGTGCACTGTGGGGCATGGCGAGAGGCTGTCAGTCAGATAGACCGCCCTCCTGGTTACCTGTCCTGGGCCCCCACTTTCCTTTTGTTTGCAGACAGGAGACAGGAATACATTATCATCGCAAACATCTCAGACCACATAGACAAACCACTGCGCTCAGTGTGGTGTGTACCCTTCCAAGTAACGTTCCACGCACATATGGAAATACATAGTTTTCGGCTGGGGGCAGGGGTGGAAGAGAGAGACATCTATCATGGTACACTTCTGTACTTTGGAATTTTGAACCATATGAATGGCTCAAATATAAAACTAAATATAAAGGGTATGCTTCAGGCACAAGGAAAGTGGTCCCAGATGGAAGCTTGGATATTCAGGAAGGAAAGAAGAGCAATAGAAAGGGAAATACGGGTAAATACAAATGAATCTTGGTTGTATAAAACAATGAAATGGATGTCTAAAATATATAGAGAGAATTAAAATACACGACACAATAGCACATGAGTCAGGAAGGGGGTAAATGGAGTTAGAATGTTCTAAGGTCTTTGCATTGTCCAGGAAGTGGGTAAAAATGGGAACGTATGGGAAACGTTAATAAATCAAGGATGCCCGGTCTATCTCTAGGCTCAGCCTGGAAGAATGGTAGACGGATGTTCAGCCAGTAGAAGGGAAAATAGGACGATAAAGTTATGCGTGCGTGCATGTGTGTGTGTTTAAAGAATTATTTGTTGTTTATAAATTGAGTCATACTTCACATATTGTTCTATAACTTGACTTTTTCTGTTTAAATATGTCCCGGAGCTCTTTCCACACTGGTACACAGAGGGTCGGGCTCCTCTCTTTAATCTGCCAGCCCGCGTTCCACAGAATCATGGTGACAACAGTGCATGAGACTGAGGGGCCCTTCCAAGCGTGGGGTGCTGCGTGACTGCACAGGTCCCACGGTCGCAGAGCCAGCCCTGACCGAGACGATGGTGCAGAGAGAGGGCAGTGCCCATGGATGTGTCTGCAGCCCGGACCAGGGAGCCACAGGCGGGCCCTGCTCTGTCCGGGCTCTGAGCCCCCCCAGCTAGCCCCATTCATCACACACCAGAAAACCTAATGTCCAGGAAAGAGAGAGGCAGCCTGTGATCACCTCCCACCTCAGGACCCACTGGAGTCAAGCCGCCCCAGAAAAGATCTTGTTCCCGCACTGCTGACAGTCTTCAGGGATGGGGGTCCCTTATGGGATAACCCGCGAGTCACTTCCTGCTAGACACAAGCTTTCATCAGGTCATCTCTGGGAATCGCATAGAAAGTTGTTTCGTTATCAGTTCTGGGGTAGTCTCTGCAAGCACGCACAGAAGATCGTCGCATTTGTGTCCTATATCTTTAAGAGGTCCCAATCCCTCTTCCTTGAACCGGAAGGGATCAGACTTCCTCTCAGCCTTGAGCCAGCAACTCTGGCTGGCTGTATTTAACAGCAGGGTTATTGCTGGGTTTATTTTTATAGTTATCTTTCATTTATTGCAAATAGTACTGTTTTTTTTTCTCATTTATAGTGATGATAAATTTTTAAAAATAGACAAGCTGAAAAGTGAGGGATTAAAATTGAAATGGAGGGGCGCCTGGGTGGCACAGCGGTTAAGCGTCTGCCTTCGGCTCAGGGCGTGATCCCGGTGTTATGGGATCGAGCCCCACATCAGGCTCCTCTGCTATGAGCCTGCTTCTTCCTCTCCCACTCCCCCTGCTTGTGTTCCCTCTCTCGCTGGCTGTCTCTATCTCTGTCGAATAAATAAATAAAATCTTTAAAAAAAATAAAATAAAATAAAATTGAAATGGAGTTAATATAGTGTAGTTGGCACACGGATGGGCCAGAATTGGTCAGTGTGGCCAATGAATGGTTGAAATTGGAGGTTTTGGCCTGAAGAATGACGTGGAAGCATTGGTATAGCATTCAGTGCCCCCAGGCCTCTAGCCCTAAGAAATGAGGCCCAACATCCCTTTTGGGCTTCACCCCAACCTTGCTTCCCTGCAAAGTCTCTGTTTCAGCCAGCAAAATACACAGATACACAGAGGCTGGTACGAAGATGTTCGGTGCAGTGCTCTTTATGATGGGGATGGGGAGTAACCTACATGTCCTTCACTAGGGGATTGGCCAAACAGGCTGCACCTTGATTCATCTGTCCTAGGGGCCACTCTGCTCTTTGGACCTCCCTAGGTTACACTGTCCTCTCTCCTGCCATTGCTCGCTGTCCTTCCCTGATCCCTGCTGAAAGCCATTCTTCAAGTCCCACCATCTCCTGGAAGCCTTCCCTACCCACCTCCCAGGCCCTCAGGTCCACCGCCAACCTTCAGAATCCTCCCTCTCTGGATGATTCCCCACACCTGTACGTAGTATGGAATCTCCAGTGATCTTTTGGTATTCTGTCTGTCTGTCTTGTTTCCCATCAAATCGTAAGCTCCCAGAGAGCAGGGACCAAGGTGTAGCTGAAGGAGTGCCAGACAGAGGTTGGAAGACCCCGGCTTCAGCCCTGACTCTGCCACTCTCTGTCTGAGTGACCTTGAACAAGGCATCTCTCCCCCTGAGCCTCCGTCTCCTCATTTGGCCAAGAAGAATGAGTTCAAGATCACGGGATCCCTCCGGCTCTGAGAATCTAAGGTCATTTCACGTTTTCCTGTATTTTCCTATAGAAGTGGTAAAAAGTCAGATTTTGCATTTTAGGAGGGTTGCATTCACGATCTCATTTAATCCTCACAACTCCATGAGAGCCATACTATTGTCGCCATTTCACTGATGAGAAAATGGAGGTGCAGGAAAGCTGTATCGGAGAACTTACACTAGGTTATAGGGTGACATCCACGAATCCTGAATTCTCGGCGGCAATAACAGTTTACTTCTTGCTTATATAGAGTGCAATGCCGGCGGATGGCGCTCCTCCAAAGGTTGCTTGGGGACCCAGGCCACTTCCATCTTACAACTAGACTATCTGCACAGCTGTCCCCACGGCCACACCCAGGTCGCTGTGACAGGGCAAGAAAAAGGATGGAAGAGGTCTACGGGCTCTTCACAGCTTTAGTCTGGAGTGACACACACCACTGCCCCCATTTCTTTGGCCAGAACTCGTTCATCCCATGGCTCCACTCTAACTACTCGGGAGGCAGGTTTATGGAGCGGAGAGCACTAAGAATCTGCCTACGGAAGCTAAGGAACTTGATCAATGGGAGAGGCAAGGATCTGAACCCAAATCGTGAGATTTTAGAACCTCTGTCTCACCACGGTTCTATATGTTCTCTGAAGAGGTACCAGGTCCACAGGGGACGGGCAATAGAGGTTGGTGATGGCGTGATGGGCTGGCGTCACATGGTAAGAAAGACTGGGAAGAAACAGCAGCCAGACAGAAATAACATCAGGCAGCCACTGTCCACAGAAACAATCCTAATAGTTCCCATCTGTTGAGCACCTGCAACAGGCCATAAAATGTTCCATCTGATTCTTTCAATATCCTGGAAATACAACCCACTTCCACTCTATAGACGAGGAAAGTAAGGCACAAAGAGATTGAGCACACTGCCCAAGGGGGAGCACATGGGAAGCGTCCGGATGCCCCCCCCCCCCCCAACCCTCTGGAAGTTCTCACCCAGGGGTCCTTGGAAGGCTGGCAAGGGAGGACCTGGTTGACATGTGAGTTCCCGGTCTGGGTCCTGCCAACCCTTCATTGCCAAAGCCCTGGCAGAGGCGGCCTGGGGGAAAGGGGGAGCTGTTTTCCCCTGGGAATCCTGAAAACTATGGAGATAAGCCATCGCCCAGGGACAGACCAATTCCTGGTGGCTTGGCTTCCAGAGGGAGTCCAGATCTGCAGTGCGGGGCGCCACCTAGAGGCCGAGCGCCGCGCGGCACCTCCCGCCCTTCCCAGGCCTTACCCTCCAGCCTGGCTGTGAAGGGAAATTGGCTCCTCTTACAGACTTGGACGAAAACGTCCAGCTCCCTAATCCCCAGCCATCCNNNNTCTCTTTCCCTAGACTTGCTTCTACCACAAATATTAACTGATGGGCCAGGTGCCCTTACAGGCTCATTTTGGGACTGAAAATCTAGACTTTTGGGTTCAGTATCTGCTCGGCCACTAGCTGGCTGTGTGACCCTGGGCAAGGCACTGCCCCTGTCTGGGCTTCAGCTACCTGCCTTGTAAAATGCAGGTTACAACTAGAGTAACACATTGGGGCCTGGGGCCAGGCAGGCCTGAGTCTGAATCCCAGCTGTGCCACTTCCTTGCTGTGTGACCCTTTGGGGAAGTTAATTAAGTTCTGTGTGCCTCCAGTTAATATATCTGCAACACATGGGGTATAACCCATGGTTGAAAGATAAAGATCTGGAAAGTCCTCTGTAAACTGACTAGTCCTGTTCAGACACGTTATTCCCATCCCCACCTGACCAAATTCATTCACGGATCCATTAATTGAGCACACCGCTGGGCAAAGGGCTGGGGATGTGGTGGTGAGCGCAAGGCTCAGTTTCTGCCGCCGTGCACACCTTGAGGGAACAGAGGAGAAAAGACGTCATGGCACCTTCCAGAGGGCACCAGAGCCTTCTCCTTCTCCTGGCTCCACCTCCTTGTGGGAATGGCAAGAACATCGTGTACAAGGCGCCCAGCACTGTGCCTACCCAGCATAGCACAGACACCTAGCATGTGGTTTAATCTTTTCAGGAAACTCTAAAAGGTAAGGTACGCACCGTCATTCCCATCTTAGAGATAAGCCGACTGAGGCTCAGGGATTTATACTTTAAGTGGAGGAAGCTGGATTCCAAACAGGATTGGTCTGGCTCTCCGATGAGAGTGCACCCTTGAGTTACGGCGGGAAAAGGTCATCATTCCTGAGTGTGTCCCCCGTGTTGTGGGACCAGCGCTTTACGTGTTTCATTTTACTCAATCCCTATACCAGCCGTGTGGGTTACGTATATCAACCTAATTTTACCGATGAGAAAACCGAGGCTCTGGGTGGACTGGGGAAGAGGTCCTTCCCCTGCCATCCTGGCGGACACCCTGGGAGTTAGACAGATTATAGTAATCAGCTAATGCTTGAGCAGGGCTCTGAAGATGCAAAGCTCTTATTGAGAGTGCTAAGTATGATGATTAAGTCGGAACATGGAATTAGCTGCGCAGGGGGAGTGGCCCGCAGCCATCGGGAGAGGATTAGTCACTTGCTGCCCGATTAAGCCGAAGGCAGGCTAGGAGTGAGGGAAACTGAGAAGCTTATGGCTCCACGGTGCTGCTCACCCAGAGCGGGGGAGTGAGGCTGGGGCTGCAAGGCCCCGATCGCACCCAGTGTTGAGGGACAGGGGCAGTATCCACAGAGAGCAGGCTGGGTCCCATCATCCTTGCCTTTCTCCCATCCATCCATCCATCCAACAGATGCTTACCCACCGTCTTCTAGGTCTCAGGCACTTTGGATACAGCCCCCTGCCCAATGGAGGGAGACAGACCTTTAACAGTAACCACATATCAAGAAATTGCTGTTCATCTTTCTAAGCGTAATAATGGTATTGTGGTTATATTTCATTAAAGAGCCCTAATTAGTCAGAGATACATATCAAAATATTTATAGATGAAATGATACGATGCCTCAAATTAATACAAGGAGGGAGGGAGGGAGTGGGGGTAGAAATGGAAAAAGGTTGGCCCTGAGTTGGTGACTCTTGAAGCTGGGTGATAGGTACAAGCTGTTTTCCTTTGTACATGTTTATAATTTCCCATTGGGGAAAAATGTTGAAAAAACACACAGGCAGGTAAATAATTGTAACATGGGATGAGTGCCATGAAGGAAAAGCAATTGACATGGTAAGAAATTCTCCACCACTTGACTCATTAGGAACGCAGACCATCTGGGTTCAAAATCACCCAGATTTCAACTGGGGAGTCAGGGGAGATCGTTTTTGACAGGACGAGATACTGGGGCATCCTTAAGCCTAGTGATCACCAAAGTAATCCTTTCTATCTCTTCCCACCCTGAAAGGTGGGCTGGCAGGGTCCTGGGGAGAGGGCTCTAGCTTTTGGGCATCAACCACAGCCTCTGGCTGACCGGGGTCCTGGAGAACCCAGGACCAGCCCCCAAGTACTCTCATCCTTGTAACGGAAGGAGCAGAGGGAGGTTGCCATTGCAGACCCGTAGCCCTCGCTGTTCGTGCTTGTGTCCTATGTGGGCATTGCTTGTCTGCCACGAGCAGCACATCAGTAGAATAATCTTCAGGGGAGTGGAGTAGGAGTCCCCATTTACAGATGAGAAAAACAAGGCTCTAAAGGGTTAAAACAAAAAGACTGACCCAAAGTCAGCAGTAGAGTCAAAAATCAAAGCCTGCGTTCCTGTCAGTGTCCCTCCCATCCACCTCCTACTTGGAAACACACCCCTCATTCCCAGATCACAGGAATGGGCAGGTGACGAGGCACTGAGAGCTGTCATTTCCTGAAAATGTGCAGAACCAAGCAACCTTTGGGCTCTGAACATCAGGGAAAGCAGAGTTCAGAGGTAAGTGCCACACACCCCCCCAGGCAGCTCCAGATCTGGCTCAATTTCCCGGTGTTTGTGACAGGAGAGGCCCCAGCTCTGGGGTCTTATGGGCATATGCGGTGGGTGCAGAACCCGCCTTGACAGTGCTGGTGTGGAGGGACCTCAGGCACTGGGAAGGTCAGGAGTCCCACCGCAGTGTCCTGCACCGGGCACTCTGGACTTCTCCGAAGTGCACAGACTGTAGCCTCACAACAAAACTGGATTCCTGCCTGCTGAGAGAAGAGCAGTAATAACAAGGGACCGTGGTGTGGGCCAGTCCTCTGTCCTCACTGGTGAGGAGCTTGCCCTCGGAACTCAGGCAGACCGGGGTTCAAATCTTTGGGCAAGCCACTCAAATCCTTCAATCTCCAATTTCCTCGGGGTCCAGGGATGAGACAGTGAAGGCAAAGCACTTAGCAGAACATTCAGCCTTCAGTGGGCACGCCAGCCCCCACCCTCTCCCCACTGGGCAGTGACATCTCCTCCTGTTCTCATCTAAGTTGGTGTTTCCCTAGAAGCGGACCTGAGACAAGGATTCAAGAACAGGTAGGTTGTTGCAAGTGATCCCAGCAAGCCCCCAGGTGAAGAGTGAGCAAGTGAGGCAAGCAAAGGAAGGAGAACCAAAAAAAAGTGTGTTACTGAGTAGGTTACCATTGTAGACATCTGGAGCTCCAGCCCCCAGGGAATGCTGGGAAACAGCGTGGTGGAAGAGTAGTTCTCAAACTCTCCTGTGCATGGGACTCACCTGGAGGGCTTATTAACACACCAATTGCTGCCCCCCCCCGAGTTTCTGATTCATTAGGTGTGGGGTGGGGTCCGAGAAGGTGCATTTCTAACAAATTTCCGAGTGATGTAAGTTGCTACAGGTCTGGGGACCACACCTAAGAGCCACTAGTGTAAAAGGTGTCTCAGCATGGTCCTACCTGAGGGTTGATGGCGGCCAAGTCCGTGTCCATATGTTTGAGAACTGCTTCTGAGGACATTAACTCTCTGGAACCTCAACTTACTCACTTGGCAGCTCAAGCTTGCTGCCACGGCCAGAAAGCCTGACTAAACCCATTGCTAGAGGTCCCCCACCCCCACCCCAGTGGAGGGCCCGTAGCTTAGATGCAGGGTAGGGAGAGGAACTACCTGCAAGGTAGTTTGGGGTCTGACGGATGGACTTCAGTGGGACTAAAGGCCAAGAATGCCTTTGTGTAGGGCCCTAGCAACGTGTACATATGGTCATAGATACCTGTAAATTAGCAAGTGTTTTGTTCTGATTTCTTTTTACATTCTACACGAGTATTCTTTTGGTGCCTAATTTTATATTTGCAATTTGTAACTCTTTTTCCTAAAGAGGTCCCCTAAGTTGTCTAAGTTTCAGGGCCCATAGAACCTGCGTTATCCCCTGCAGATAAGGCTAATACGAACACAGACTCATTTGTGGAGCTGAAAGGAGTGTTCACTGCTTGACTCAAGAAGACAGAGCACCTGGGTTCAAGAACACCGAGGTTCAATTCGCCTCTGCTACTCCCTCGCTGAGTTATTATGCAAAAGATGCCTAATCTAAGACCTCCGTTTACTCATTTACAAAATGACAACAGTAATCATATTTTTCCTTGCAGGATCAGATGAGGATCAAATGAAATAACCCCTAAAAAGAGCCAGGCCCATAGAAAATGTTCAATAAATACGAGTATTTTTTTCATTATTGTTAGGCCCCATGGTTTACCCTTATCATTTGCCTTGATGATCTTCTCTTTCCTCCAAGTCCAGGTGGTAGTGAAGAAACTGGAGACAAGAAAATTTCCTTCGGGACTGACAGGTCGCCTCCCTAACCTGCTACCACACCAGCTCCCCTGCCCAACTGGCTCCACCCCCTCACCTGGGCGCCTGGCTCGTTGCCGGGCAACCACTGCCCGCCCCCGCAAGAGGATTGGCTGGGTGGCGTGGCTCCCGGCAGGCCCCGCGGCTCCCGGAAGCCGCACTCGACCATCTGTTTCGGGGCGGTTGGAGGCTGTGGCTCCAGAGAGGCCGGCGTGGGCGGTGAGGCCACAGTGCTGGGAGCCGTTCCCGGCCCGCATTGAGCGCGGCGAGTCGGCATCGCGGGGCTGAGAATCTGCCCCCTCCCGTCTGGTGGCGTGAGTCTCCTGCCAGTCCGAGACCCGGGAAGACGGGGCTGAGTCCCGGAGGCAGCTTGGAGCATCCGGGGCCCGGGCCCCTCTGCAGCAGCTCATGCCACCCCACCCTGGCTTTGGGCCTCGAGGATCGGACACTTCTGGCCCTGGCCCACCAACCTTAGACTACCTGGTTAGGCTCTGTGACCTTGGGGAAATGACCCCCAGAAGCTTCTTTGCCTTCCTGGTACTGATAATATCAAGAGTGATTAATTCCCAGTGACATTATTACTGATTGCTTATTTTTTACCCTTGATAAGCATTCTATCATAGACGCTTTCTGATCCCAAGAGATGGGTATTTATATTATGCCCATTCTGGAGAGATGAGGAAGAAACAGGCTCCGGGAGGGATTTAATTTGCCTTAAGTCACGCAGCTCCACAGGGCCAGATTTCCAGCCCCAGGGAGTGCAACTCCAGAGCCCAAGATTTTTAACTTAAAAGCTTCGTGTGAGGATTGATGAGAGGATGTCAAGTCTTAGCCAAGTGCCAGGCATCTGCTAAGCGCTCAGGCAAGGTTACTGGGCAAATCATCAGATTCATGGTAACAAGTAATGACAGTTGTATCAGCATTGAAGAGGGACTTTGGCCAGAGCTTTGTCAGAGACATATTGCTTTGTCCACTTGGGACAAGGACAGTCTGGAAAACGAAAGTGCCCTACTCCAGTTTCAAGTCCTTAAAAATGTTGAAGCTGCTGGGTCTTCTACTTCCTACTTACATTTCTCTCCACTTCTATTTTTACCCCTTCCTCTCCTTTTTACCAGTTATTGCTAGCTCCAGGGATGAAGCCCTTTGCCTCTGAAAATGGCCCAGTTTGTGCCCTGAATTTAAAGGGAACAATGAATAACTTCAAAAGTTCTCACTTTTATGGGCTAATATGAAAACAGCCATAAGAGGAGAGTTAATGGGGCCTAAAGTTAAAAGGGGGCCTTTCCTAGCCCTTGACCTCCAAGTAGAACACTGTGGTTCTCAGGGCACGTAGATGCCTGTATTCTTAAATATCCCAGACACTCATTGTAGGATCTGGGGACTCCTGCTGGATGTCAGTTTACCTGCCTTGAAAATAGTAAACTTGAATGCTATTTGCCATATGCAAGTACCAAAGTATTTTTAAATTTACTATGCTTTAACTCAGTAGGTTTACTTACATTTACTTTAAAAAACAAACTGTAGGGGCACCTGGGTGGCTGCGTTGGCTAAGCAACTGCCTTTGGCTCAGGTCATGATCCCGGAGTTACTGGATCGAGCCCTGTATCAGGCTCCGGGCTCAGTGGGGAGTCTGCTTCTCCCTTTCCTGCTACCCTTGTTTGTGCTCTTTCTCTCTCTCTGTCAAATAAATAAATAAATAAAATCTTTGGGGAAAAAAAAAAAAAAAAGCAAACTAGGCTCCTGGCTGGCTCAGTCAGTAGAGCATGTCACTCTTGATCTCGGGGTCATGAGTTCAAGTCCCACATTGGGTGTAGAGTTTACTTAAACAAAATAATAAAAACAACCAAAAAAACAAACTATATATCATGATTTACTAGAAAACCAGTATCCCCTGTCATAAATAGAAGGTAAGAAAACATAAAGAAATACAAATAAAACCAAAACATTCCCAATTCTAGCAGGCAAGACCTTGAGCTGAGGCCAGATCTCATTTTGTTAAGAAGGGAGAATAGGGAGTTTTAGCAAGGTAGTGAGGACTTCCAAGCACTAAACTGTAAGTGGCTCCTGTGGGTCATCAGGGTTGAAAGAAGCGAAAAGGGAAGAACCCCCACGTGCTGAGATGCTGCCTCTTGACCCCTCCCACCTCCTAGCACAGTATCGGTAGCTGACTTTCTCCCTTGAAAGCACAGCGGCCAGGACACTCCGTGGAGTTGTCTGATATCCAGTCTCGGCTCTGATTCTCTTCGGATCTGCGGGGCAGGTGGGGAGCAGATGGTATTTCACAATCAGTGCGCCGCAAGGCTGTCCTCTCATGCCCTTCTTCCTTCTCTGTGTCTAGCCACCTCAGGCACAGGGGAGGTGAAGCCATTCAGCAGAATTTGATGTGCACCGAAGTCTTGACCCACCTGCTCCACCTTCCCGGGACAGCAGGAGGCAAGGGGGAGGGGCAGCTCTTCCTGTCTTACCTTCTGGGGCTGGGGAGACTGAACTCACAGAGGCAACCAACCCCACTTCCAGATCAGAGTCCCTGCATTGCCAAAGGGTATCTGAACAGGAAGGGGACGTTGGGAAAGGGTTTTCTGTGAAGCAGAATGTGGACAATGACACCATCGACAGCAAGCAAGGAAGAGTTAGGAGAACCCAAAGGGAGCCCCATGGTGGAGAGTCGTTGGCTGCTACCTCTCACCCACCGATGTACCCCCTCTGCCGGCTGAGGACCTGTACCCCTCCAGGATGGAGGTGGGGGAGGATCAGGCAGGACCACTCTTCCTAGAGTTGCCCCCTATACTAAAGTCTAGGCTTCCAGGGCCTCCCCCAGCCCCAGGATGGAGCCCATGGCTTGTCTTAGCATCAGCTAGTTCCTGTGGCTTCGGGGCTACCATAGTGTCAGCAGCATGGAGCTCTGTCTTCTCCTGAAGCAGTAGAGACATCCACTGTCTGCAAACTGCTTAGGAGGCCAAAGGGAGGCAGCCAACGACCAGGGAGGACCCAGGTTCCCTGCCTGTGGTCACCTGTGTGTCACTAGGGAGGTGAGAAGCGGTGTGAGGAAGAGAAGGGGCTCCTGAAATCTCAATAAACGTCTCTGAATCCCGGCTACATTTCCAAATAAGGCAAGGCTTTGAATATTTAGGAAGACCGAGGAGAGGAACTAGGAGGCACAGAGAAAGAGGAAATTAAGAGGGCTGTCTGGCTCAAAGGAAGTGGAATTTAACCTTCTAATAATAAAAAGGAACATGTGTGGGCCCAGCGCAAGAGTACGAATCGAGGCCCGTATACCATGTGTCTCCATATGTAAGTTATAAGTCAAGTAGCAAACTTAAATATGTTCTTCCTTCTGGAAGCTCAGGTCTGCATCTGGAATTCTCTGACTTCTTAGAGACGGGATGGCTTATCCCCACCTGTAGGGGGGTCTCCTGTGCCCAGATTGGATGCTGAACCCATATGTCCCAATGCAGCACCGCTTACACACAGCCATCCCCTGAGTCTAGAAGCACCTCGAGCAGTCGGCCCTTGGGGGGATGGACCAGGAAAGAGTCCCTCCTGGGCCCTGTTTGCAAGTTTAAGCCCATTTAGGCAAGGGATTTGGGAGTCCTGGGTACCTGGAGCATGGCCCCCGTGGGCTACGCTACAAATGGGCTTGCAGTTAGTTTGGCAGTAATAACAACAGCTACTGTCTTGATGTCTTTTGCAGTTTACAAGGCACCCGAGCTGATCAGAACTTCAAGGTATGCAAGATTAGTTCCCCATTTTACAGGTGAGAACATGGAGGCTGACAGAGGTTAGGGACTTGCCCAGAGTCCCCTGATTGTAATCCCTGTCCCTGAGCTCTTCCCTATTTGAAGAATTCAGGTGGCTAGTCCTGACCCAACATGGCAGAAGCCGAAACGTCCCGAGCAGCAAAAAGCAAGGTAAAGGGACATTTCCTGACGGCATCACCACAGGCCAACGGGTGGGCGTTAACAGGCCTGGCGCCTTCTGGCATTTGACCCCTCCTGTTCCCTTCTCACAGAGCTTTGTGGGCAGAAGGTGAGCCACGGACAACTCTCTTCTGAAAGACAACTTCGATAAAGCAGGGCCAGACTTCTGCATTCTGAGCTCACAAAATGGTATAAGAAAATGCAGCCCATTCAGTTTCTGTTGCAAAAAGCGTTGCTGTTTGGTAATGGCTCATTTCCCTTTTCGAGTCTCAGCAAAGACTCAGCAAAATTAAAAACAGTTAACACCACCTCAGCAGTTAATGAGCCCAGAGAACAGGTAGGAAGTGTGACCCTGCCCTTGGCAGGAGATGGCCCTGCACCCCCATGCTGCCACTCCCCAATTACAGAGCACAGCTCCTTCCGACTTGCCAACTCCAACTCCTTGCCCATCAGGCCTCCCCCTTTCTCCCTCCTCTCTCCTCCCTCCCAGCTTTATTGATGGTGGAGGGAGCAGGTGGGAAGGAGGCAGCCGAGGAGTAAAGCCTCTGGATGTCAACCCCCAGGGGCTGGTGGAGAACGTGAGTTTGCACAGGCTCTGCCCTGGATCTGTGATCACTTTTAAGGAATGACTGAGTGTCCCCAATCGTTTGCTTCTCTAAAGGCTTTCCGGTCCTGAGCCCTCACCTGGAGCGGGAGCAGACGGAGGCCTTGCTAGCTCTCTCCCTGGGCCAGGTGTGAGCTCCAGAAGAGCCCTCATCGGTCTTCGGTGGTCTCGCAGAGTGGCTCTTGCAGTGGGATTCCCGGACCAGCAGCGTCCGCGACACCTGGGGACTTGTCAAAAAATGCAAATTCTCATGGCCTATACCCCAGACCCCGGGAATCAGAAACTGCGGGGGTGGGTACAGCAGTCTATCTGCAGGTTGTCAAGCGCTCCAGGTGAGTCTGGTGGGGGGGATGCTGCCACAGTCACCTTCAGGCGCTGGCGTCTTGGAATCAGACAGACCTGAGCTTGACTCTCAGCTCTGCCCCTTAGCGGCTGTGTATCTGACTCTGTTTTGTCACCTATAAAATGGGGAATCTACGACTTCCTCAGGGGGAGCTGAACAGATTAAGATTATGCATTGACAAGCTTGCTTATAGGGCTCCAGGGGTGGTAGCTCTTCTGTTTCTCTGGAACTCAGATGAGCCAGGGTAACCCCAAGAAGGCCTCCTCCGACATGCTCGCAGGCCACGTGGCGGGCCCTTTCAGACGCGTGGCTTCTGACTCATGCCTAAAGCCACTTCCAGCACCCTGTGACCCTGTGCCTGGTTCTCAGTACTGGACCGGGGCTGACAATGTTGGGAGACCTGCTTGATTTCCAGCTTCTCTAAGGGAAACTCTCCCACCTTTGAGAGCAGCACACAGACCTCCTTGGGGGACCTGTTGCGGTGACAGGCCGAGGCTCTGATCTGGACTTAGAGTCTCCACCATGCTGCCTCCCAGAAAATGGGATGGAGATACCCCCTGACCTGCTGACCTCCCAGGGCGATGGGGAGAAGCAGTCACTGAGCACGGATGAAGAGGTTTACATGGATTAACGTGTTCGATCTTTACAACAGCCCCATGAGGGTGGGTGCTCGGTCAGCCCCTTTCCCAGATAAGGAAACTGAGACAGAGACGCTAAGAAACTTGCAAAACCGGGCAGGCCGGCTCCAGAGTCCCACCCTTCAGCACCGTGCTCTGTACGGGGACACCATCTAAACAGGGCAGGTCACCGGCATCCGGGGGATCTGAAACCTTAGAACACGGAATCCTCTGATTAACTGACAGATAGATGTCTGGACCCCTCTGCCCAGAAGCACCCACACTTCTGCACACGCTCTCAGGGCTCCGTGAGCCTCTCACTGCACCCAGGGGGCCGAGCAACACCTGTGTAAGGCTCTGGGGAGGAAAAAGGCAGGACAGAGGAAGGCCAGGGTCATTAGTCTGCTCCGCCCTCATTACGCCCCACAGAGCAGGCCTGGGGCTGGAGCAGCAGGGGTGGGGCTGTGGGGGGAGGCTGCTGGGGGAAGGTCTCACGTCCTTCTGTCCAGAGTAAAGCCTGTGAGAGGTGGGCTGGGAACACGGGGCTGTTTGCAGAAGAGCAGGACTGAGATGCTCCCTTTCCTTGGGCCTCTGGGGACTCAGTCTGGAAGAAACTGCTTGCTGATCAGCACAGGCCGGGCGCCTGACCATCTAGAACAACCCAAGTGTCATCCGACCAAGAGGCAGGGGTCGGACTTGGGTGACGACAGGACCCCTCCCAGCTCTAGGTGTGTCTAAGTCAGGGACAGGAGGTGTGGGCATCTGAGGACCTCACACTTCGGCCTGCTCAGTGTCCAGGAAGGGGGGGCCCCAGCCCTGGTCCTTGGCACCCTGGAGAGGACTCACGTGAGGCATCTGCCGTGTAAGGTGTAGGCAGTGAAGCTCCCTGCCTGTGATCGCATGCCCCGCAGACTCGGCCCTCGGCTCGGTGCGCTTTATGTTCCAGGCTCCTATAAAGCCTGCGGTAACCCAGGACCAGTGACTCTGCACCGAACAGCACCGGGGCACTGAGGGCAGGCCGGGGGGAGGCTGTGCCTCGCCCAGGACAGGTTAGTCTGGCCGCAGGAGGGCTGGATACTCCACAGCGCCCGCCGCCCACCCAGAGGGTGGCCCAGGGCTCCTCCCGTCAGGAAGCCTTCTGGGTGGCAGGGTAGCCCGGCAGGGTAGCCCGAGAGAAGCCAGGCTTTGGAACCTCACAGCCCTGGGCAGAATTCCAATGTGACCTCCTGCTGACTTAACCTGAGCCTCAGTTGCCTCCTCTGTGAAATGGGGATGACCACCCCACCTGGCAGGTTTGTCGTACGTGGGTACAGCCCAGCCCTGGCAGGCACGCAATCATCGCCCCCTCCTTTACCGCGATGCCAGGAGGAGCCGGGCCTGTGCTGAGGCTCATGGCCCCGCCGGCCCTCGCAGAGCCCGGGTGCAATTGTAATCTCTGCGTCGCAGCCCAGCGTGGAGCAGAAACCCCTCGTCCCTGAGGGCTCTTCCAAGGTTAAAGTCACCAAACCCTGCCTGGGCATAACAAGGCAGAAGTGTCATCCTGGGGGCAAGAAACACCTTTCCAGCTGCCTCCGGGCAAAGGTGGGCAGGTGAGGAGGGGAGGAGAGGAAAGCAGCTGTAGTGTAAAGACAGAGCAGCGGCCACAGCTGGAATCTTTATAGGATACCTCTCACTCCCATTCACCGAACCGCCTGCCTCCAGGAGCCGGGGGGAGACCCGACTCCCAGCCCACCCTCATCTCCTCTTTTCGCTCCCTTCCATCCTTCCCTTCCTGTCTTTTCCCTTCCTCCCCCCAACTTGTAAAACAAGCAGGGGGTGAGCAGGGCCATCAAGCCACATTCCTGGGGAAGCTCCTCCAAGCAGACTCCGTTGGCCCCGACGGTGGGCCACACTGGGAGATGTTGCTTTGAGAGGTGGGAAGGGGAGGGGCCGGGCAGCTGGCACAGAGGCCAGGCCCAGAATCTAGTGAGGGAACGAGACAAGGTCAACGAGTTTGCCCTGACAGGTTAGTCGGGTAAACCGGGAAAGTGCGAAGATACAGCCTTCCAGAAGCTGGTGATGAGCGCTGATTACACCCGGCTCAATTCTCAAGGTTTTCTAGGAGTTACTACCATGTCACTTACTACACACGAGCCAGCTGCGAGGCTGGAACAACCATGGCCAGTCAGGTTGAACTGACCCCTGGTGGAAGGACGGGGAAGCCACGAGACTCAAACCTGGGCCAGCTGGCTCCAGGGCTCAGGACCACTTTGAGACACGACTGGTGTCTACACGGCGTCTGTGTAGCCGGCCACCGGTTGATGATGGAGGCACGACAGGTGTGGAGGTGGCCACCTTCCCCGCCGAGGCTTAGCACCAAAGCGATGCGGCCAGCCCGGAAGGCAAAGCGAAGGGCAGACTGTGCTCTGAGGTCCTGCATGCCCAGCTTTCCACCTCGCCCATCCCGCCCCCAGGTGGGGCGTGTCCAAGCAGGACCCAGGCAGGGCAGCAAAGAGCAGGCATCAGGACCAAGGTGCTGGGCCCTGGGGCCAGGCCCTGAGCGCGGGGCGCAGCCGTCTGTCCGGGCAGCAGCGGGAAGTGGGAGGGAGCACGTTTGTTGAGGATCCGCTACCCGCCGGGCGCTTCTACCTACAACCCCGGGGCTGCTTTACCTCTTCCAGCAGCCCTGAGGCTTCTCAGTTCAGTCGTGAGGGGACTGGGCCAAAGCACCCAACTAGGAGGCAGCAGAATCCGAGCTTCCACGTGGGGCTGGGCGCCCGAAGCTTCTGACTGTCCAATCTCCCCCGCCCCCACACACTGCAGGCCTGGGGCTCCCTCCCACTGGCAGGCAAAGGCAGGGCCTGTTCTTAAGGGGGTGCACAGGGCCAGCGCATCAGCTGGCTGGAGTCTTGTGAGGACAGAGAGCGTGACCATCTCTGTCACTCTCCTTTAGTGTCAAGCCCACGGCAGCCTGAAGTTGAGGTTGTCTGTGCCCTTGGGTCAGCCTGCCACACGCACTGTGAGGCCTGGTGCGGCTCAGCCTACGTGGGCTGGGTCGGGGGTGGGGGGACTGGATGTGCCGGCTTGGCTCACTGGCACCCCGCACAATCACATTCCAGAACTGATCGTCCCCTTTACAGATGAGGAAATGAGGCTCCAAAGGCGATGTGACTCAGAGCCTGGGCCTGGTGGAGCTGGGGGCAAGGCTTCCTGACTCCCTAACTACGTGCTGGGCCCCACAACCCTGCATCCAAAGATGGGCCCAGCAGCAGCAGCCACGCTGGGGTGACCTCAGTGGCAGGGGCTGGTATGGCGGAGGAAGGGCTGTGGGGACCAGGAGGGCAGGGGCTGGGGATTGGAATGGACAGGGCAAGGCGTGGAAGCAGCCCAAGGTCCCGTGCTGAGGCCCACGAGGACCCAGTCCAGCGGGCCCTGGCAAGCCGCACTGGTCCGACCGTTGGGCCAGGCCCAGTGTTCCTGGCAATCCGTTTACTTGGCACAACACTCAGGAGACAGGCAGCGAGCACCTAGGAGAAAGTCAAGGTTCAACCAGGGAGCAAGAGGGCAGGGTGGGCGAGGACCTCTGAGTTTAGGGAGAGCTCGATTCGATTCTTGTCTAGGCTACTTGGTAACTGAGTGGCCTTAGGTAAGTTACTCAACCTTTCTGAGCCTCCTTGTGTTCATCTAGGTGGGGAAGTAACCGGGGTGAAGCACCTGGCGTAGGACAGCACCGAGCGAGGGTTCTGGGCGGCTGATGGAGAGCCTGGGCGCTGGGCCTGTGACCGTCTGGCGACGCCGGGCCTCCACCTGTAGTGGGGCCGAAACTCGTCCTGGGATCCTGCCAGGGTCCAGGCGAACGGGGAAGCGGGCCAACCTCAGCCAGTGGGTGGAGAGCAGCAGTGACTCAGGCCCCGACAAGGCTGCCACCAAGGAAGTGAGGGTGGTAAACTGATACCAGAGGCTTCGCTCAGAAAGCCCGCAAAGGTAAGCCTGGGCGGTAAATGTGACTGCCCACGGAATGAAACCTCTCAGCTGATTTTTGGCCCTCTCTCTTCTACTTTGAGTTCTCTATAAAAGCATTACACGGTCTCAGAAGCCGGGGTCCTGCAGTGACCTCCTCCCACATCACGTCCAAGCTGATGCGGGGCCCCGAGTCTTCTCTAGGGAGCACTGTGCCGAAGACAGCAGAATGAGGAGTCTTCTGCTAATAATACTCCCTCTTGTAGGAACAAGCATTTTCCTAGAAGGGCCCGTCACTCGCTAGCTGAAGAGTCAGCTCCTGCGGCTGCCTCTGGCTTTCTTTGTTGAATAAAAGGAGGAAAATGAAGATGTGTGTGGTCTGGAAGATATACAAGGGCACGTGCTAAAAACTGGTCCTTGGGATTAAATCGGACTACGAGGCAAAGCCAGCTTCTTGGGGACTCCCCCACCCTCACACTGAAAATACCCTTCTCTTCAGCAAGTTTTGTTCACTCCCCAAAGCACGGGAGCTAGTTCCACGAGGCTGCTGGGGTCACATGAGACTAACCCCACAAGCGAGTCCAGTGCCTGGGAACGATGGTGACTAAAAGCTACTGTCTGTCCTTCTGCTGGGAGACGCGCTTTTACTTTTCTTCCTCCCTCCCCTGGGAAGGAGCGATGCTTTGTGAAATGCTCACGAAGGTGAGCAAAAGTCTGGATAACTCCCACCAGCCAAGCAGCCGATGCCTCCTCCTCCAAGAAGCCGGCCTGGTTGCCCCTGCCACCCCCCTCCCCCATCCAAGGGCTGCATCCTCACGGCTGGCCACCCTCTTGCCCCGTCACTCCGCACTTACTTCAAATCATTTCACTCACAGGGATACCTCTTCTTCTGAACGCTATCTCCCTTCACCTGAGACATGCTGCCCATTTGTAAAACGCCTGAGGTTGGGATGAGTCACCAGCCAGACCACTGCCACCAAATGATCACCAGCATTAGAGTCGGTGAAAAAAACAAGGGAAAAGATTTCAGGCTCCTGCAAGGGGAGGGGAGACGGGAGAATTTATTTTTAGTTAAAAAAAATTTTTTTTCTCTAGAAATCAAGTTTCAGAAAACCTTTCAAGGGTGTCTATTTTCATTCTTTGGCTGGAGAGAGGGAGTGTGTCCTAGCCTGAGCTGGAGGGGACATAAGCTGCTCCCACTGGGTGGATTACTGGCTGCTTCCCGGGCTAATCGGCTGTCTGCAGGACACCGGGGTGCCCCAGCTCTTCAGAGAAGGAGTGAGTGGGTTTATGGCTCCCAGGGTTGTTGCTTCTTGGGGCTCAAGCTCTGTTCTTTCCGCACAACTCTCGAGAAAGAACTCCTGGTCTGATCTAGCTCCTTTCTCTCGGATTCCCCAGCCAGCCTGCTCCCCAAGGAACAGCCCTGCAGAAGCCTTCGAGGAACCCGAAGGAATGTAAATTACCACTCACAGCAGACCACTGTGGGGCCACACAACCTGAGCGCCTTTTGAAACAACAGCTTTAAAATGCACAGCGAATCCAGGACAAACCAGAACAAAGCACCACCCAGTACAGTGGGCCAAGGCTTCAGAGCTATCCTAATGTGCATATGGGACTGGGAGGCTGGTGGCCCCTTTCGGGACACCTGCTGCCCCTCCAGTCTGGGCTCCACCTCTCTGCCTGCTCCTTGGCTGTGGTTCAGTCCACAGGGGCTTCGAGGAGATGGGAGGGAGGGAAGTATGAAGGGAGTACTGTGGGTTACAGCAGGCTGGAGATGCCCCCTGCCCCTAGCCCTGGTTAGGGGTAGAAGGGCCTTACTACTTCTGGGATATAAAGCACGACCCTGTAGGATTCCTACACCCTGTCTCAAATATCCTCCTATCATCCTGTTGGAGTATGCCATTCCCTGCCAAGAGCCTGACTAATACAGCCACCAATCAGGCTCTCATTAAATAGCCAGGTGTTCATTATGCCCTTGAACCAATGTGCTTGACGTACTGTAAACATGGCCATGAAAAGACCTCCACCCTGACACAAGCCATAGACCACTTGGAGGATCCCTGCCTGAACACCCAGGCCTGACCCCCTCCCCCCCAGGCTCTAGGGCAGGGGAGCCTTCTGGAGCCCAAATTTAGGGAATGGAGGATTCTTAGGAGGCCTGTCTTTCTGGGGTCCTCTGCCTAGTTGGCGGGTCGTCTCTCACCCATAGAAAGCAGGGGTCTGTACAGCGTTGGGTCTTGGGCCCGAGAACTGGCCATTCCAGTGGATTTCCTTATTTTATTTAATTTATTTTTTTATTTTTTAAAGTAGGCTCCACATGCCTAGTGTGGAGCCCTACGTGGGGCCTGAACTCACGAGAGGACCCGAGATCAAGCCCTGAGCTGAAATCAAGAGTCCGACGCTTAATCGACTGAGCCACCAGGTGCCCCTCCAAGGCATTTCCATTCTAGGGGAACCCCCTGGAGAGGGAGGGCTGGGAATTGTCACATCCTGCTGTCCCCTGGAGGGAGGAGGGCTGGGAGAGGCAAAGGGCCTGTGGTTGGGTTTTGGCCCTGGCCTTGTAACAGCTCAGACTCCACACTGGTGATGGAGTTCATAAGAGGCTAGAAAACAAGGAGGGATGTAACCAGCAGCTAGAAAAGTGCTTGGCACGCCCACTGTCCCCGTGTAACTGTGGGAACTGTGCCCCATTTGGATGTCTTTTGGTCTCCTTCAGAGGTCTCAGGAGAGCTCTTTAAAGTGTCTGGAATGTGTGCCTGGCATGGCTGCCAGCTCCCCAGGGGAGAGGGGAGGCCTGGGTGCGCTCGGTCCCGCACCGGGCCCAGCTGCTCTCTCTCCTGCACGCTGCCCGAGCCCTCCCGGCACTCGCTCTCCACCTCACCGCGGCTCCCGGGTGTCTGTCGCTCGGCCCCGAGGTTCTTGCCATCGGCCCCTTCTAGATGAGGTGCACGAGCAGGGCAGAGCAGGCGGAGCCCAGGACCAAGCCCAAGCACAGGTAGAAGGACATCACCACGCCCGTGGCCTCGGCCAGCTCGCGGGGCACGATCTTCGGCCCGTACATGAGAGCCAGGGTGCTGAGGTAGCCGTTGCTGAGCCCCAGCACGGAGGTGAAGAGCACCGGGTAGAGGTCAGACTGGAAGACCACCGTGTGCAGGCGGACGCGGGGCTGATAGTTGCAGAACATGAAGAGGGGTAGGAGACAGGTCCGGAGGAGCACCAGCCCGGGGAGCACCTTGCTCCTGGGCCCCGGCACCTGAATCCAGGCTGTGACCTGCCGGCCGCACAGGTCGGCGAAGTTAAACAGGAGGAAGGTGGTGAGGGGGACGAAGAACTTGGTGCTCCACAGCGAGCCCGAGCCCTTGTCGAGGGACTCGATGTTGGTGGAGATGGCGGGGAAGATGAGGCTGGTGATGAAGAAGAGGTAGACGACACAGAAGCCCAGGCCAGCTGTCCTCTCGAGGATGGGGCGGAGTGGTGGTATGGAGGAGTCGTGGGCTCCAGGGGCTGCCGAAGGGGCGCCGGGGGGGTCCTGGGGGGGCTGCTTTTCCCCAGAAAACACGTGGGCCGGCCAAGCAGGCCTCAGGTAGAACCTGGGGGGGAGAGGGCTCATGGTCAGAGGGCTCCGGAAAGCAGGGTCACCTGGGATTTCCAGGGACACGGCAGGGGACCTACAGGCCTGGTGCATGAGGATAAAGCCTCAGGAAGCCCTCAGACACGTGTGTCTTGGGGCGGCCACGGGGAGGCCCGCACAGTCCCTGCCCATCCTGGGGCTGCCTGAACTGCTGGTGACCGTGCCTTGAGCAGGGACACAGGGAGGCAGCACTAACTGCCACGTGGTGAGCCATTGTTTTTGTTTTGCTTTGGGGAAGAGGTGGATATAAAATAGCATTTTAAAATGTAAATGTTTACAATTACAAAAATAACACAAGCTTGATGCGATGAACCCAAAATACAGAAGGAAAATGGGAGAGTAGAATGAGGACTGCCACCTCTGTCTGGTCTCACTGCTTAGGAGTCTGATGGTTAAAAATCTGGTGGCTATGGCTCCACAGATGTGTAAACACCCGCCCCCACATATCGTTCCTAGTTCTGTTTCTTAAGCAAAAGTGGGTTCAAACTATACACATTGTAAAACTTTCTGCAACAAGGCAATTCCTAAGTATATTGTATAAATAATGTATGTAAATACATTACATAACAGCCCAAATAACATGCGTAACTATGATAGACACATGCACGCACGGCATCGCGTCTAGAACAATTATGTCGTGGCCACGCTTTCCCATGGAGACACGTGACTCGATGCCTCTCTGCTGAGTAGCCTATTCCCCTGTATGCACATACAATTTCACCGCTCCCCTACTGACGGACATTAAGGTTAGCTCCAATTTCTCTGTACTACAAATAACGGAGCGATGAGTACTCCCACACGTACAACCTTGCACCTGTATGTTAGGACTTCAGTAGAGCAGATTTCTTGAGGAGGAACTTCTGGGTCAAAACGTTTGTATCTCTAAAATTTTGATAGGTGTCAGTATATTGCTCTCCAAATAGGTAGGACCAAATCGTCTCTGCTCTGTACCACTCACCCGCCCCCTCTCCAGTCACCTGCCCTGTTGACCTCTACATGGTTATTGCTTTCTGCAAAAACGCTGACCACAAATTATAATCATTGGGTTAGTTTATGGTTTATCATCTGGCTCCTTCGATAGAAGACAGCTCCCTGGGGCAAGGACCATGTTTGCCTGTTTCCAGCTTAATCTCCAGGCACAGAGTAACGCTTCAAAATAAAATTATAACTAATAAGCCTATAAAGGTATCTTTCCCCCCATATCCTCAACACTGAATATTATCAATATTTTCAATTTCTGCTCCTCTCACCAGCATCAAGACACTCAGGTCACTTGGCCCCGCCATCTTGCTGTGTGACCTTGCCTGAGTCACTCAACCTTTCTGGACCTCAGATGCTGAAAGCCAGGAGACATAGGCTGACTGCATGACCACACCTCAAACACGAAGCTTGGTGTGGGGTTGGGAGAACAGTAGCTTGATGATGGCTGGGTGCTGGTGTCAGTCTCCCCTTAGGCCAGGCATGCCCCTCTCTGGGCTCAGTTTCCTCCTCTGTAAGATGGAGGGATGCTGAAGCCACGGCTTTCTGAGCCCCTTGCCAGGCTGCCCATCCTAAGCGCCTACGGGGAATAAGCGAGTCGGTGGGACGGCTCCTCCTCCGAGCCACTTTTCCGTGTGACACTGAGCTGGGCACTGCAGCCCTGAATTCTGTCTTGTTCCACGACCGCTATTTAGGGAAAGGAGTACTCTTACTTCCCCCTGTGCTCAGTGGCAGGTCCCAGCCTGAAGTCAGCTCCGAGAGGGCTCCAGCCCAAGTTCCTCTGGTCAAAACTCTTCCTCATCAAGTTCTTCCACGTCTGTCTTGCGCCGCCCTCCCCGAGCCCGCAGCCGCCCACACTGCCTGCAGCTCCGTTCCTCCTGTGGCAGCGCCCGTGGGCTCCCTTTTAACTATGATTTAGTCTGAGCAGCCCCAGGAGCACGGCTGTCTCCAAAGCTCCTTCCTCAGACGTTTTTCTGTAAACCCAGAAGTCTTGGGGCACCTGGGTGGCTCAGTCATTAAGCGTCTGCCTTCAGCTCAGGGCCTGATCCCAGGGTCCTGGGATCGAGCCCCACATCAGGCTCCTCTGCTGGGAGCCTGTTTCTTCCTCTCCCACTCCCCCTGCTTGTGTTCCCTCTCTCACTGGCTGTCTCTCTCTGTGTCAGATAAATAAATAAAATCTTTAAAAAAAAAAAAAGAAGTCTTGACCGAAGTTTTAATCAGCAAAGAAGGAGAAGCTTCCATGGGACAGCCTAGCCCCTGGGTGTTCTCTATCTCACAGGCTCAGTTGGGAAGGATTTTGTGAGGATTTCAGTTGGAAAGTGAGACTGGAAACTAAGGTGACCGACTGTCCCTGTTTGCTGAGACTTTCCTGGTTTTAGCACCGAAAGCCCCTCATCCTGGGATCCCCTTCAGTCCCAGGCGAACAGGGAAGGTTGGCCATCCCACTGGAGACAGACCCGTGTGAAGCACCAAGAAACAGGACACAGGGAAACAGCAGAAGGAGTGCCGGGACCCTCCTGCCTTCTGTCCATTCCGTGACTCAAACATGGTGCAAAGGGCACAGCTGTGGAAACAAATCCGGGTTCAAACCCCAGCCTGCGACTCACCAGGTGAGCAGCCTGGGCACATCTATTAACTTACAAAGCCTCAGTTTCCTCATCTATAAAATAGGGAAGGGCAGTAACAGCTGCACACAGTTGTCACACAAGAAGTGAAGGAGAGACCACAGGTGTAACCCGCTGAGCTCAGCATCGCCACGCAACATGCGTCCCTGGGGAAAAGGGCAGGGACCGGACCTGAGCCTCCCCAGCCCTGCCAGCTCGCCCACTGTGCAGCCACAGCCTGGTCCCCCGGCCTTCTCTGGCTCCGTTTCTTCACCTGTAGAACAGGGCAAATAATTCCTGCCTCTCCTACATCAAACATGATAATGGATCTGAAAATGCCTTGAAAAGAATAAAATGCGAGAAAAAATTAAGGACTGTTGTTCAAAAAGCAGCAAGAAGCACGAAAGAAAAAGGAGGAATGAGAGAGAGAAAGCGTGAGAGAAGGTGAAGTGAGAGAAGAGGTCCCCCAGCGGGGAGACAGGCCTGGGGAGACAGTGGGTACAACGCAGCTCTGGGGTCAGAGTGGAATCCCGACTCTGCTGCCCACGGGCCATGGCTCAGCCAGGCACGTCGCTCAACCTCGGGGAGCCGAGCCGGGGTTCTCGCGTGTGCACGGGGCCAGCCGTGAGGAACAGGTGCGTGAGCCCCAGATGAGAGATGGCCCATCAGGCCGGGCTGAGCCCCGTGCAGAAGCAGCAGGCGCTCCGCCAGCGGAGCTGTCCTTTGTCACTATCGTTCCTCAGTCCCTCTTGCGGCACCTGGCCTCCCTGTCCAAAACCTGGCAGACTCCAGCCGCTGGAGGGGGGGGCGGTGCGGCACAAAGCCGGCTTCTCATATCCGTCGGCCTGGCCAATTTACAGAGCAGCTACTATGAGCCAGCCATCGCTTGAGGCTCTGGGGTTCGGCAGTGAACACAATCCACCCATTTCTGCCCGGGGGGAGCTCTCTCCGCAGTGGGGAGATGCGCAGTAAGCGAGGAGGCAGCCGCGCCCCCGATCAGATAAGGGAAGATCGCGAGCGGGTCACGGGCGGTGGAAGCACAGCTGGGGGGACACCTGAGGGCCAGGCGGCCTCACCTGGCGTACTCCAGCCGCGGCAGCAGCAGGTAGAGCCCGACGCAGAGCCCGAGGAAGACGTCTGCCGTCAGGAAGAAGGCCAGGGCGCTGTCCGTCACGTCGTTGGACGCCGCCAGGTCCACCAGCAGGGCCACGGCACTGATGGTGCCCCCCATGGCTCCTCCTGCAGAGAGCACAGGGTGCCGCGGAGATGGGTGGGCTGCGCCCCCCTTCCCGAGTCTCGGGCCTGCCCCCCGCCCCCTGCCGCTCAGCCTTCATGGAACTGAGCTAAGAGCACTCGCTGCTGACCGAGATGCTGCAGCTCTCACCGGGCCCTGATGCCGCGGCAGCCACCCCCAAGAGGGTATTGGAGGTCAGGCCCCAGCGCCGGTTCCCACCGATGGGCTTGTAGGAGCTGCTGCCTGAGGGGTAAACGCCCTCTGAAGTTTCACCTTCACCTCTGACCTTGGACCCTCCATCTCTCTTTACTGCCCTTCTGGCGGGGTGAGCAGTTTTAGATTCGGGGGCGGGACTTCTCAGAGAGCTCCTCTCCCGTGCCCTCAGCCTAAGCCACCCACCAACCGAACTGGGCCACAGGCTCAGGGAATGTTCTAGCATAGGCCCTCCCACGGCTCTGAGCACCAGGGAGTCCCCGTCAGTTACAGAACCCCTGCGCCGCCCAACCGCGAGCTCACGGAACTGACCTCGCACCCCACGGGAGCTGTGGCACTATACACACGTGAATGTGAGCGTGCACACACACTCACACGCGCTCACACTCTCTCACACACACACATCGCTGTGCTATCACACCCTTCCACACATACACACTCACACTCACATGCATGCCACCGCCCTCCCACATGGAATGTTCTCTCTCGTCAAGGGCTTTAACGTGTGACCCATGTGACTACGTGCCACCACCATTCGCCGTTACCAACACAGAAGGTGGCACAACTTAGTGGACCCAAGGCTCCGGGAGCCAAACAGATGTACATCTGACCCTTGACCCCGAGGCCTCCTCGCGGCGACTTGGGGGCTAACGCGACTGCTTGGAGCCACAGTTTGCTCATCTGTAAAATGGGGCTAACAAGGCCTGCCTTGCACAGCGGCTTTGAGGACTGAATGAGAAGATGTCTGGAAAGTGCCCAACACATAGTCTGCTTTCAACAAGTGCTGGTCCCCTTCTTTGCCAAGGTCAGGCCGTCACTTCTGGGGGAGGTGCCTTACTTTTCTATCGAACCCTCACAACCGTGGGTAGTCAACCCGTGCTGGGCAAGACTCAGAGGTCAAACGTGTTGTGTGTGCCCCCAGGTCATTTACTCCTCTCTGCTTCTGTTTCTTTGCCGGAAAAATGGGGCTAATACTTGCCCTCTCTGTCCCCCGAGGCCTGGCGAGTACGCTGCACTGCCCGGCTGAATGAATGAGTCCGCCCGCATTAGAGGACCAGGATACGGATTCTCAGGGACACTTGCCACCTGGTGTTGCACAGAGCAGAAGTGGAGAGCGACGGGTGAGGGCCTCGCCCACACTCTGCCCGACACCACACTGCTGTGGCTCTGCAGGGAACAGCCCGCTGCCCTCACGGACAACACCCCCCTTCCACCATGAGCTTCATTCGCCTGGGCGGGCCCAGGATCGGGATTTGAAAGGACGGCAAAGAGATCAAGGTTAGCACAGTGACGACAATGAGCACAGACTCTGCAACCAGAACATCTGGGTCCAATCCTGGTTCTACCGCCTCCGGCTGTGTGCCTTCAGCAAGTCCCTGAACCTCTCTGTGCCTCCATGTCCTCATCTGTAAAATGGGGATGTTAGTAAAACCCACATCCAAGGGCTCTTACGAAGATAAAAAGGATTCTTAGCTGGACAGCGTTCAGAACGGTGCCCGGCACAGACAAGTGCCTATAGCTGCTCTCAGATTCCCAATTAGGTGTTTGGCTATTTCTGTCCCTCCTACATCAAAGCTGCAACAACGGGGTAAACCCCTCGCCAAGAGGGTGCCAGCTTCAGAGAAGCTGTAATCCCCACCTGGGTGTTTTGTAAGAACTGGAGCTCAACTTGAGTAAGACACTTGCCGGCTGCCCTGAGGAAGAGATCTTAACATCACTGCCTATTGATTTCCCTCTCTCCCCAACTTGTAGGGAATTTACAATATTATCATCAACAACAAACCAGGCCTCCGGGAGCTCATCCTTCATGACTCCCTACTTTTATCTCATCAGTTATGGAAATACATGCAAATGAGGGGTTTAAAAAAACATCAGTACAAAACAAATGAATTGTTCCTCGGATGCCGACACGCGCAGAATTCACAGATGGGCTCCTCTGGACGAGAAACAACGGGGGCTGGGGAGGCCGTGGTGGAGCCTCTGGGAGCTGGGGCCACCTTGGATTTTTCCAGCGTGAGGGCCCGCCCCGCAGAGTGATGACACTGGCTTAGGGCCCGGGGTAATCAATCCCGAAGTGTGAGAGTCGGACTTCTCCACTTTTTCAATAATGGACTTTCTGAAAAATTCACAGGTGACTCCTCTTTTCGAGAAGATTCACATGTGGCCAGATGAGTCTGAAGGGCCCCCTGCCAGCATAAATGGTGTGTTTGGTCACTGGCTCCTAGACAGGTAGCCAGCAAGGCTGTTATAACAAAAAATACATCCTCCCACAGGATGGAGGGAATGAGGGGACAAGCGCTTCTCTCTGACACTCCGGTAACAGAAGAGATTACATCCAATGCTTAGGGGCCATTTCTAGGCATGTTCTTCTCAAAGCCCTGCTAGGGCCATATTAATTGTACTCAAGAAACTTACAATGGGTCCACTTTTATTTTACTTTAGACCCAAGGATTTCCCTGGATAGAGCCAGAAGCCTAATCTTATGTCCAAAATGGCAAACAGACTTGAGCTCACATCTGAACTCTGATGTGCAGGTGGGAACACCGCTAGTGCTGAGTTGAGAAGGGACAGGAGGCTCAGGAGGAAAGATACAGATCTATTAGTGATGTCTGGCACGGGTGCGGGCGTGGGGAGGGGATGTACGCTTGTCCAGGTATTTGTCATCCCTGCCACATACTGCCTGGTGTTATGATTTCATGGACACGGAGCAGATTCTTTGTGACCTTCTGCTCAAGTGGGCAAATGCTTATAGCACTCCTCCACTCAACAGGGCTGTGCCCGGACGCCGAACGCAGCAGCTGAGTCCCCAGCCTTGCGTTAAGGGACGGTGGTCTTCTGCGAAAGCACAGATTCTTACTGACCCACCTCCTTTTTGTCTTGCTGGGACATCGGAGCGAGGGAACAGAGCTGCTAAGGCCTGGACCACAGGCTTAGGATCAGCATCAAACTTCAGCCCAAGGGGTTGGCCCAAGTGATGCACCTGCGTTTCCAGAGAATGCCAAAGTTCAGGGTCATGGAGGCGTTTATTTGCTAGGCTATCAGCTCCTGTGAGGCTGGGTCTTGTTCATCTTTGAATCCCTGGCACATAGTAGGTCTTCTATAAAATGAGAAAGGAAGAAAAGGGGGAGAAGCTAAGAGGAAGGAAAAGGAAAGAGAAGGGAAGGGACAGAAGGCGAGGGGATAAGGAGGAAGGGAAGAAAGGAATGCTGTTTCAGGAGAGGCACTTGGTAGACGGATGTGTTTGCCAGAAGTGGCTGCAACTGGCTGCCCTCCCACCTGCTCCTCTTACAGGATGATTTTTATGTTCTCCTGCTGGTACGTGTGGGTCTGTGTTCTCGCCCCTCAAATCCAGGTGGGCTCGTGGCTATGGTGGACGTGGCCTTAAACGGCTTCCACATCTAAGCCATGAGAGGAAATAATGCTTCCGCCTGGGTCTCCTGGGATGCTCGCTCTGGTGACCCAGGCACCGTGCCTCGGGGAAGCCCACCCAGCCGTGCTGAGGTACAGTGGAGCCCCCTGGCCCCAGCCCCAGCCCGGCTGAGTTTCTCGGGAGTGGGTCCCCCAGCCCCATTGAGCTATATCGGCTAATGCCATGTGGAGCAGAGGACAGCTGTCCCTGCCACTCCTGCCCGGATTGTAGATTCGTGAGCCCAAGAAATGACTGTTTATTGTTTGAAGCCACTAAGTTTTGGGGTGCTTTGTCACCCAATAATAGATGGTGGAAACAGAGCTAACGCTCGTTGCTCTGGAAGGATCGCTGCAGGCTCAGCTCTGGGTCCTCCACGTGACCCCCAGGGAGACTGACCTGATCGGCTGTCTGGAGCCCGGCTCTCACCTGATATCAGTGCCTGGGAATTCCTCATGGGGAAGGAGCCAGTCATGCCAAAGACGCTGCTATTGAAGATGGTGGAGGTGCCGCTGAGGACCGCCATGCAAACAATGGTGACAGCAAAGAAGCCATAGGTCCAGGAGGAGGTGTCCACCTTCACCAGCACGGTCATCACCAAGAAGATGGTCAGCATGACAGTCAGCGAGGCCAGCACGCGGACACGAATCGGAACCCTGGGGGGAGGGGGGAATGCCAGAAGTGGTCAGGGATCCCCTTGGGCCTCCCATGCCAGGCCAGGGGTGGTGAAGGTTCTTAAGGGACACTCTGCAGCCAGGAGGCCTGGGCCTGAATCCTGTCCTCCTGGCTCATTAGCTGTGTGGCCTTGGGTCAGTGACTCAACCTCTCTGGTTTCAGCTTCTGCCTCTGTATAGCAGGGAGGAGAATGGATCCACCTGCTGGGGTGGTTGTGAGGGTCTCGGGAGGGGCGTGTGCGGAGTACAAGGGGGCAGCATCAGCTCAAGGCAAATGCTTGGTGGATATTGCTGCTTTTCATCTTGCTGTGAGGTTCAAGGACAGGACAGGAGGGCTCTCGAGGCAAGTCCCTGCTCCCCCACCACAGGGCTGAGCTCTCACTGGCTTTGTCTAGGGTTTCAACGAAGCGACCACCCTCTGGGCTTCCTTATCCCAAAACTTAGCAGTGGGGGGAGGAGGGAGAAGAGCAGAAAATCATCATCATCATATAGGAATCACCCAGATAGTACTTAATTTGTGTTAAGTACTCTTCGGAATGTTTCTACATGCTGACTTGTTGCATTCTTGCACCGGCCCTGGAAGACAGGCCCTCTGACCTGTCCTGCACATACAGGGAAGGAAACGGAGGTCAGAGATAATAAAGAACTTGCTCAAGGTCACTCACGGTGACCCCGAGAGGACTGGCTCCAGCCTGTGCTCTCAGAATGACACTCTACTGCCTCCCTGGAAAGAAGGGAATATGGGTGGTCCAGAACAGGCCAGGGCAGAAGGATCCTCCTGTGATGGTCTCAGTTGTCATGGGCAGCCGCGGATGCCAAGCCGGCGCAGCCCAGGGCCGGCCCCCAGCCCACACCTGCAACATAAACCGTACGCTCCTCCCGGCCCCTAGCCTCCCAGACGCTGCCCTGAAGGGAGGAGCGGAGACGCCTGGCTCTCCGGGAAACTGCACATTTTTATTCCAGGGAGAGAGAATATCATTGAAAGGGGCTGTTTAAATCATCAGATTAGACTAAGCTTTAAGCCGGATTGGATGTCTGGTTAATTTTCCTGCTAACCAGTGGGGGGGGGGGGGGGGGGCTGGGAGAAAAGCCAGATTAGTTATACATGCAAAAAAAATTTTTTTTTATAAAAAAGAAAGACCTGAAAGGTAAAAAAAAAAATGTATCTACATACATATGTACATAAATAGGTGTGAAATGACGAGCGCAAGAAGCAAGGATTTTTCAAAGTGCTTTAGCGGCTCCAGGCTAACTTGAGTTTTCTCTGATCTTCGTTCTGATCCTCGCTGGAAGGAGAGCAGGTGCCGCCTCTGCTGTGTGAGGGGCAGAGGGAAGCCTGAGGATGTGAAGAGGCAGTTCAAGGTCGCGGTGTGAGTCCGTGGGGAGCAGGGAGGAGAACCAGGGTGTGCCGAGCCTCCGCCCAGGGCTGTCTGCCAACATGCATTCTCTCTGGTGTCCGTCCCACAAATGTGTATGGGGCCACTCCTGCGTGTCGAGTGCTCTGCAGGATGACCCCGGCCCCGGGCAGACGAGGACCGGGCATTTTGCTTTAGCGTGCACAGTGCTCCACTGGGAGGGTCCCAGGGTGTCCTGGGCACAACCAAGGGGCACACAACCCAGCCTGGAGGTCGCACAGTCTTTTTGGAGGTGGTACCTAAGCTAGAGTGTAAGGTGTGTCAGGGTGTGAGTGCACGCGCGTGGTGAGAGGGAACACGGCAGGTTCAGGGAACTCGACTGGCCTCGGGCTGCAGGGGAGATTGAGAGCAGAGGCTGGAGGGAAGCGGAGCCCTATCCTGGAGGGCCTGGTCCACCTGGTAAGTGTCAAGGCTTGACCCTCAGAGTAGGGTGTAGGGTGGGCGTGCGGGCTTCGTCTGCCAGCATCCCTTCCCCGAGGAACACTCTTCCATGCCAAGTTGTTCTGGAGAGGTGGCCAGCCATATTGTCTGCCCTGACCCAGCCACAGATGATGGACACACGATGACTGGGTCTGGGATGACTGGAGTGTCCCATGCCACAGGGAGGGCTGCTGGTTTGGGTTAGGGATTAGCATGTGAGCCAGGCAGGGACAGTGAGGGCTCTCCAGGACTGAAAGGTGGAAAGAAGTTCCCTCTCTGCCACAACCGTGTCGGGGGCTGCTGGTTGCCACCTGACAGCTGTGTGGAGAGAGACCACACCTGGGAGAGAGACCACATCTGCCTGGGATAAAGCCAGGCAGACACACAGAGCCCAGAGACAGTGCAAGAGAAAGACAGCCCTGGGGACATACCGCGATCACCTGGACCCAGCAATGTGTGGAGGTAGCCCGGACTTTAATTTTTCAGGTAAAGAAGGGGAAAACCCTTTTTGTGTCTCTATTGTTTGTTCCAGGAGTGCCAGCTAACACAAAGAGGCACATCAAGGTTTCTAGCTGGCGAGTGACCTGCCCATGCACCCTCCCTCTACCAGGAAGCAGGCTGCAAGTGACAGGTAATTAACACCCCCTAAGAGCAGCCTTCAACCAATGACAGAGAAGTGGGTGGATAAATACCCCAGCTCCGTCCCCTTCAGGTGTGTGTTCCGCACTGGGTCCCAGAGTCCTCAGGCAGGTCAAGCTCGGTCTCTCTCTGTGGGAGCTGGTTCGGTAAGGCATCCTGTATTGGCTGCCTTTCCCTCTCATCCACCCTCTTCACCTCCCAAATAAACTGCTCGCACTTAAAATCCCTGTTCCAGGGGCTGTTCTGGGGAACCCCATACTACGATGCATCTTCCCAGGGTCTGCAGGGGCCCCATCCTGGGCAGGAGCTGGTAGGCAGCCAGGTGGAGCTGGGGGCCCCTGGGGGCCGAGTACCTAGTGTAAGTGCACACCAGGGGCCCGGGAGGCTGGCGGTCAGGCCTACCTCTGATGCTCGGGGTGGTTCTACACACTCACCCGTGTCACATAATGCCTTCCACTCTCTCCCAGCAGCTGGAGCTGCCCGATACCCCAACGATAAGAGCCAGGAAGAGCCCAGAGCCCAGGTCAACATAAGCTTCCATTTACAATTGTGAATATTAAGATAATCGAGTGGAGAGAGAGGGTGGGGACCAATGCCAAAAAGCTTTACCAGATCCCTGGGGCAAGAAGGTGGCCCAGGGCAGACTGGGAGACATGAAGGGTGCCACCAGGACAGTGCTCTGTCTTGTTCTCCCCGCCCCCCACCTCACCCCCATCCCAGGGTGGACATATGGCCTGGGAGGGACCAGTATCCACGGAACACACAAAATGACAGACAAGGGCTATTAGCAGTGCAGGGAGGCTCTCTGCTTCTTGAACCAAGCACGGCAGGGAGACCGCGGGACACACTTGCAGAGTTTCCAGCCAGCCTCCAAGTGACCTCTGCCTTTAACCACCTCCTCCAGCCCAGTGGACAAAGTCCACTCCAGGAGTGCTGACGGCATCCCAGGAGCTCTCTGGCGCCTGTCACAGCAAGGTAATCAGTTGCCCCTACAAGAAGGCTGTTTTGGAAAGAGCTGGGGACTTCTCACCCAGCACCCCCGGGGCGGGCAGCCGAGGGAAGAGTGGGAGGTGAGGAAGTAAATGCCAGCGGCAGGACAGGAGCACCGCAGTCCCCACAGGTCAATGCCAACGGCAGGACAGGAGCACCGCAGTCCCCACAGGTCAATGCCAACGGCAGGACAGGAGCACCGCAGTCCCCACAGGTCAATGCCAACGGCAGGACAGGAGCACCGCAGTCCCCACAGGTCCCTCGCCTGCACAGGCCTCCTCCTTGCCTGCAAATTACCTGCCACGTGACCCATGCTGCACCTGAGCCCCATCCCTGGGCCCCAGGTCCTCAGGGGTCTTGCGTGGGGCTCTCTTCAATGCCCACGAAGCTTTATAAACGTGCCGCACGAAGCCCACCCCTCATGCAGTGACAGAGGACGCTGGCCTCACTCTGCTTCTTCCACCTGGGCGGGGAGAGTGGCCCAGGGGACAGTGGTGCCGTTAGGATGGTAGAGAAAGCCTAGACAAGTGTTGCCCTGGTGGCAGTGGCTCTGCTCTGGGGCAAGAGATGGCCGCGATAACTACTTCAGCCCTGGGACCCTGGGGCAGGCCACAGGAATGTGAGATTCTGGGAGAGGGCTGCCAGCTCCCCACCCGCTTGCTCGAGAGGGCTCAGGACCCCAGGGGACTGATTTCTTCATAAGTCTCTCAAATGTAAATCCTCCTCATAAGTATTTATGATGCTACAGATTTAACATAATAAAACACTTGGAGATTATGGATGAGCCGGTCAGAGAGCCAGGGTTCTCCAGGAGGGAAAAAGGAGATGCTTCAATCTCGCACATTAAATAAAAAACAGCTTAGCCCCAAACCATCTTTCCACAACCCAGAAACAGACGGAGGCCCATGAGCACTCCCCACATGGCCTTCGCCCCCTCCTATAGGCAGGAAAGGGCAAGGGCAGGCCCTGGGGTAGGCTGGACCTTCTCGAAGATGCCCTATAATGCTGAGACTTCAAAGCCAACAGCCTGCCTGACCTTGGGAGGGTGACTGCCTAGGCGGTCCCCTGTCCCCACTGCAGACAGACCTACACCCCCTTTACCACCTCCTTCCTTCCTGCCTGAAGCCACGGCAGAGACCCTCACCAGAAGGCTCTGAGGTATGGCTCTGGTGGCAGGGAGGGGCCAGGGAGCCCAGAGTTTCCAAGTACAAGTGTGGGGTGAGAAGGATCCCAGTTCCCATCTGGCTTCACCCTGTTGGTGGTCACGTGACCTCTGCGAGCCTATCTTCCCATCTGTAAAAGAAGGTACCAAGTTTCTGCTCTCTGGTTGGTGGGAGGGTTAAAGGAGACAAAGCTCTAAGGGCGCATGTGCTCGGAGGCGCTAACCTCGCGTCCTGAGGGTCGACCTTCCCTGCCCCAGCTGACCCCTGTCCCAGGCTGGCTTCTGGTCTGCTGGATCTCATGACCACAGAGGAGGCACAACACCAGCTTGGGCCACCCCTCACAGGTCCTGTGGTCTTGGATACAGCTCCGGACTTCCGCCTGAAAAGTGGCTAATGTCATGGTCTCCCTCTCAGGTTACTGTGTGTCACCAGGCCTCACCCCTTGTTATAGTTCAGACAACGACGCCAGATCTAGAAGGGGGTGGGGGCCTCTCACTTATACGAGCCCGGGCTGTCCCCGCTGGACAAACCCGTATCCTCAGGGCCAGCCAGGCGAACGGACAGAGAGGATCCTGAGAGAGTCCTGGAAAAGAGGGGGGTGGTGAGAGACCAAGGGGGCCTCCACCACCTCAGCTGTCACCCCCTCTTCCTCATCCTCCTCCCTTGTGTCCCCTTCCCTTCTTCCTGCCTTCTCTCCTGTAGCACTTCCCTCCAGGGACCAGCCGTGCTGAGGGAACACTTGGCCCTGCTCTGAGCTCCATTCCTCCACTCATTCCTCCTGCAGGAGGGGGTCCTCTGGAGGCTGCACCCCACCTTTGAGGATACTGAGGGGGAAGGCACCAGGGGAAGGCACGAGGAGGCAGGTTAAGGGTCAGTTGGTTTACGATTGGGGTTGCAAGGCCCTCAGGCCATGTGTGTCCCATTCTGCTTTTCGCCCTTACAGCCTGCACTTTGGTTTTAAAATGGGTGCAAATTCTTTGCCTCTCCTTCCACTGACAGGTGGGTGTGTGTCCCCTTGAAACCAAGTGGGCTGGGTGAGTGCTTGCCCAGCTGAGTCCGGCATAAGTGACACTCGTCACGTGGCTGCAGAGACCGGGTTACAGAAACCGTGTAGCTTCTGCCTTGCTCTCCTGAGCCCTTGCTCTTCAGCCACAAGATGAAACGTCCTGCTACCTGAGCCAGGTATGTGCCAGAGACCACGGGGAAGGGAGGGGAGGGTGGAAGAGAGGAGAAGGAGATGGTGCCCGAGAGGGTGAGCAGGTCCAGCCCAAGCTGTCTGCAGCCACGAGAGGCAGCGAGTCAGAGCCGCCCACGGAGCCCGATGATGCCCCGATCATGAGACATACTCATTACTGTTAGTGTTGAAGCCACAACCACGCTGTGGGATCTGAATGCCGCGACAGATCGTTGCAATGGCCCCGCAGCACAGTGTGTTTGGAAGCACTGGTCCACCCAGGCTTAGCCCACATGCCGCCTCGCTCCTCCTGTGCTCAGAGCAGACGCCACCAACCTATCGCAGCGCACTCCCTGAGGCCAGACATGCCTTGGAGTCCCGTTACACCAGAGATCCAGGCTGGTCCTGCAAAGTTAGCAGTGCTGGGTAAAACTGATTTGCCAGCAGGGGCCTAAGGTTTCAGGCAGCTGTGCCCAGAGAAGGTTCCTGGCGGTAGCTTAGGGGAAATGTGGGCAAAGCCGCTAGGGCTGGTGCTCCTGCAAACCTAAGTTGAGGCAAGGGTACCCTGGTGGGTCTACGGGCCATGCTAACTTGCCCGGCTGTCTCCTACATCATTCCTTCTTCCACAGCGCAGCCGGGGGGCTCTCTCCCAGCCCCCACTCCAACACACTGTCAGGAGGTCCCCACTGAGCCTCTGTGAGTAATCAACCCATGAGCTGATGGCCTACCCCATGGAGCGAGAGCCAGAATCATGGGGTACCAGGCTCTTAACTTCTCACGCTCTCAGAAACACTTGAGGGGGCGTCTGGGTGACTCAGTCGGTTAAGCGTCTGACTCTTCATTTCAGCTCAGGTCATGATCTCAGGGTCGTTGGATCAAGCCCTACATTGGGCTCTGCATTCAGTGTGGAGTCTGCTTGTCCCTCTCCCTCTGCTCCTCCCCCAAGCTCTCCCATCTCTATCTATCTCTAAAATAAATGCATCTTAAAAACCATAAAAAAGAAAAAAAAGAAAAGAAATGCTTAGAAGACCAGCTTCCACAAGCCTTACACCCCGGGCCCGCCCCCGCCATCCACATGCTGGCCTCGGGCCGCCCCATCAGCAGCCCAGGCAGCTGGTGACAGACAGGCGTCCCAGATGGCAAAGGAGGAAGAGCCGAGTCCCCACATGCCTCCTGCTGGCTGCTGACGCGGTGTCCCAGCGTGTGGCTGGGAAGTGAAAGTCCAGCTCCCTGCCCCGGCTTCCCTCGGCGGGGCCCCAGGTCACCGGTCTGACCGCTCAGTCTTCCCTGCTGGCCTCCTACTTGGGGGGCTGCCCCCGAGGCGAGCAGAAAAGCAGCAGCCGTGAGCGAGAGGTGCGCGGAGACGGCTGGAGGGAAGGGCGGGGGCTGGCAGACAAGGAACGCAGCCTACCTGTTGACGAGGAGGAAGTTCGCCATGAGGCACAGCACAGACGAGACGGTGGAGGCAACGGTCAGGTAGCTCTCGAAGTAGTTCTGCAAGCACAGAAGTGAGGGGGCTGCTGACATCACCGGGGTTGGGTGGGAGGCCCTCCTGGGGGCTTCTCCCTCTGTCTTCAGAAACCAGTGAGTGATGGATAGGTCTACCCCAAGACGGCACGGTCCCGCCCCACTGTGACCAACGACCACTCACTCGGTCACTCAACAGACACCGATATGAGCTGTGTGAAGTGCTGGGGATGTAAGTTAGGATCGGACCTTGTCCTTGCCCTCAGAGAGGCCCCTAATGCTCTACAGCCCATGCTCCCACCTGCTCTCCCCGTCCCGTCCCACCCACGATGGGCCAAAGGGACAGGACTCAACTGTGAGCCTGTACACACAGAAAGACTGTGCCCGACCAGCCTGCTTTGCTACCGCCAGATTTCAACTAACCGAATGGGCTTTGTTATGACCCAACCACATCCTCGTGTTCTTGCAACCAAGTGAGGCCTCTTAGAAATACACCAACCCTGACGCCCACGGGGAAACTTTGTTCTGACTCTGGATTTGCTCCCTCAGTAGAGATGCTACCCAAGGTCAAAGCCACTTTGGGAAATGGCTCCTAGACTGGCCAAGAGGAGGGAAAAGGGCATTTTTTCTGGAAGCGATTGCAGGGTATTCCAGATGACACATGCATGAGACCACACGATGAAGAGCTGCTGATTACAATGTGCTGGAGCTCAGAGCTCGAGAAGCTGTGTGGCAGCTACACCTGGTTCTCCAAACTCAGAGAACTGCCCACTCCTCAGGGAAGATGTTACTGCATATCCTTTACTCCTCAATAGACCTGTCTTTAAAAATCGGAAAGGGCTGACATACCTTGGTTTTGGTCACTGTATGTCAAACCATGAACCCCAGGTTGGTAATGACCATGGGTGTTAAGCCACGAGAACAGATGACACGTATTAAGCATTTCCTGTGTGCCCAATACAAAGGCTTTATATTAAGTATGTTTTTTACTCTGAAAAATAAAAAAGAAGTTGTGAGCATTCTTCTCTGGAAAGCTCACAAAGTTGGACTTAACTGAGGCAATATTTTGAGTTACAAATGTACCAAGCGCAAGGGACAACGTGTGCAGAAACCTCGCCGACGTGCAGAGCACTGGGCCAGTTACAGGGATCACTACACAGAATGAGACACGCTTCCTGCCCGCTAAGAAGGAAGCATCCCACTGGGAGTGGAAGATAGAGTGTGAAGGTACTTGCATCTCAAAACGCCATGGGAAGAGATGTCAGAATTCTGTGGGTTTTTGTTTTTGCCAAATCAGAGGTGGGAGTGGTGAGTTCTAGAAGAAGGGTTCCAGGGCGGGGAGTGGACCAGGGAGGAGGATCCCGTGAGAGAATGGGAATGAATACGGGTTTGGGGAAAGGTCCCAGAGGAGGTGGGATCTGAGGCAGACCTTGAAACAGAGGGTCAGATCTGTCCTTTCTGGGAGAGTCTGATTGCAACGTGGCACCCGAGAGAGAAAGGTATCATAATGAGCTCCTTCTGGTCTGAAACTGACTGTTCCATGGTCCCTTTTTAAAGCCTGCAGAGTGCTTTGTGGTCTTTGAAATCTGCACCCCGAATATAAGGTGGTGGCGGCCTTGCAATTAAAATGGTAATCACAGCGAGTGCGGGCCATCAACCATGAGCCTTAGAAATAGCCTTCCTCCTTTGAGGTGCCACCTCATTGTCCCTGCCCTGATGGGCTCAGTAGAGCCTGGACTGGTCCGAGGCACTCAGTCAATTACGTCTTGACACAGTGGCTGCGCCTACGTGAGGCCAGGCAGGCGGCAGGCGGGAACCACGGAGAAGGGCCGCGAGGAAGAGACAGCCGCAGGTGGGGGCCGACCAAGACGGCCCCAAATCCGAGCCCCCCCCCCCAGGGCTCCCTTCCTTCAGTGGCGGCTCAATCCGTGGCAAGTCTACGAAAACCATCGCATGGGATGCAGGGTCTCTGTCCTTGCTTTTTCGAGCAGGCTCAGGTCCCCTGAACATTTTAGGAATGGGGATTTTCTAGGTAATTGAATGTTCTGGTCTGCTGATATTTAAGCAGAAAATTGTCCTTTTAATGTTGGAAAGCGTTTTAAATATTGAAAACGGATAAGGCTCTGCCTCCCTTTCTGTTGACGGAGCCCATTTTCTCGGCTTTTCAAAGAGCGTGCAGGAGGGGCAGAATGGGCTGGACTCTGGGCCATTTTTCTACTGGTGCGGATGGGGGGCTGTAGATGGTTGTGTAGGCTGACTCAGCACACCCCATGGAGTTTTTTTTTTTTTTAACTTAGTTCCTGATATGAACATGTTGTGTGTGTGTGGGGGGGTTACTTACTTGCTGCTTTTGCCTGTAAGTAGAGTTCTAGCAAAATGTGGTGGGCAGACTCTCTAGGTGGTCCCCACGGTCCCAGCCTCCTGTGCTCATGCCCTTGTATGAGACGCCTTCTGCTAAGTGTGGGTGGGACCTGTGACTTGCTTCTAACCAAGAGAATATGGCAAAGGGGCGGACATACAGGATGACGTGTATGGGATAACGTTACACGAGATGGTAGCACCTGTCTTGCTGGGTGCTTTTTCTTTCTCCCTTGATGGCTCAGAGGATGCAAGGGGCCATCCTGGGGAACCCCAAGTGGCAAGAACTTCAGGTGACCCCTAGTTGCTCAGAGAAGTTTCTGGTCAATACCCAGTAAGAAACTGAAGCTCTCAGTCCTGTGACTGCAAGGAATTGAATTCTCCCAACAACCCAAGTAAGCCTGGAAGTGATCCTTCTCCAGCCGAGCCTCTGGTGAGACCGCAGCCCTGGCTGAGCCTGTGATTGTGGCCGTGTAAGACCCTGAGCTGAGGACTCTGTCAGGCTGCACCCCGACTCCTGGCCCACAGGCACTGTGAGATAATAAACGCGTGTCGTGTTAAGCCGCTGGAGTGTGTAGTATTTTGTTACACAGCAATACATTCCTAATGAACGAGGGCTTGGGACCACTGAGCTCCTACTATCCAGAGTTTTTCTGCACACTGCTGCCTCTTGGTGTAGTTTACATTCAGTTCCTTGATGAAAACAGGGACAGCCAGACACAAAGACCAATGTATCTGCCTGCGAGGGAAACAAGGTTATGCTTGCTGGCATAAGTCCTCTTCGACTTTCCTCATCAAATCCTTTGCTGAAATTAGGCTCATTGTGTGCAGATTCCAAAAAACAGGATTTAGCTTATGTGTCACCCCAGATCTGCTCACCTTGCCCGCCCCTCGGGCCATAAAGCCACTGCCGCTGCTGCCCCCAGAGAAGGAGCCGACTGCAAGGGAGAGACCCCTGTGCTGTGCACTGCCCAGGCCCCACGCTTGAGGCTCTCGCTCCCTGGGAGACGGTGGGAGGGGTCAGGTGACACTCTCTGAAGTGGGGAGAGGAAAAGCCCCATGACATAGGCTTTGACCAACAAGAGGCAGGAAATGGGAAGGAGACAAGAGATAAACTTCTCGACTTTCTTCTCCCCCCACGAACTGGTCTAAAATGTGGTGGGTGGCCCCATGTGGCTTCTCTGGATTCATGCTGGGTGCCCAAGCGACCAGCTGTGTTTTGTTGCAAAGCTGTGGCGAGCCTGCGTTTGCTCTCTCCCATCCCTGCCTCACTTCCCTTTTCCCTCACTCTTGCTTTCCTAGGACGGTGCACCCTGAGATGGTTTATTCACACATAACGGGTGGCCTCGGGTTCCTTTCTAAGAAACATCCAGCAGTGAAGGCCCTACTTTCCATCCTGGATTACACCCTTTGCAGACCTGCAGCTGGCATTTCCTTCCTAGCTTCGTCTCGTTTGCCTGCAAGGGATGTTGGGCCCCCTTCTCCCATTTTACTCCAGGAAATGTAAAAACATGTGAATACTGGTTCAAACACATTGGTGACAGTCCTGCCTCCTCCAGAGCAATCCATCCTTTCCATCCCATAGGGCGATTGCATGTCATGCCACGTGTGGGAATGACTTGTACTTGTGCCTCGTTCCTAGGAGCTCCCGCAAAAGGCTCTGTTGCTATTGTCACACCAGCTGCCCCACAACATGACTGATGAACATGGCCTCTACCTCCAGAGGTGAACCCAAAGACCCCAAAGGCCAGCGCTGGCCATGTAGGAGTAGAGGGACAAGGAGAGCCCCGGGGCAGTGGCACTGGGTCACCTCGGGGGACAGCAGAGGCTGAGAGCACCAATCCTGAAGCGACGAGATGAGTGAATCCCCTCACAGTTGTGCCACATGGCAGCCCTGTTTATAGAGTCCACAGAAAACCTATGTCCTGGGGGTGGGGGTCGTTCCTGCAGGTAGGAAACCGGGTGATTCAGCAAGCAGGCAGGGCTGAAGATGGGTGGGATCAGCAGGGCAGGACATGGTGGGATGACGGGGCCTCTCTGAGCAGGGTTCTCTGCCTCAGTAGTCGGGAGCCCCAGAGGCTGGTAATCCCACGGACTTCCACATGGCCAGCGGCTGCTGCCCATCCAATCAGCAACCCACTCCTTTGTTTCCTGAAAATGTGGCCACCCCCGTGTGCCCTGCATGTGCTGGTGGCCTGGTATATGCCTCTGGGAGCATGAAGCCTGGCACCATCCTCCAGCTTGAGTACAAGGGACACAAGGTATGGTGGAGGAGGGAAAGAGGGGCCTGGGGGGGAGGTCCCTCAGGAGGCCCTGAAAGGCTGGCGGAAGTTTGCCAGACGGATATAGGGAGGTGGGGGTGCTGGCAGGGGGAGAGAGAGTGCACTCCAAGAGGCGGGAACAGCACATGCAAAGGCCCGGAGGGTTGCTTCTCTGCCACCTACGACTCGGACCCAAGTGCCTTTGTTGGAACAGACTCCCTGAGGCCTTCCTCGGCATTGACAGGAATCTACTGAGCTATGACAAAACTGCACTGTGCCGTGCATTCAGCCCAGACGTCCCGGGAGAGGTGGCATGGAGCCACGGCACCCACCCTTCTCTTTCAGGGTGCTAATGGGAGACAGCGGCCCCATCGGCCACCGTTCTGAATTCGCCAACCTGATGGGAGGAGAAGCCCAGTGAGGAAGAAAGCAGAAAGCTTCTGCTCCTCGTGCTTCTCCTCTAAGCTCCCCGCCCTCAACCATCTCCCTGCACACTGCAGTCCCCCGGAGCTCAGCACACTGGCAGCGGGAACACCAGAGCCATCCATGACACGGTGCAGGTAAGCTGAGTGGGGGCACGGAAGCCCCGCAGCGTGCCAGGTAAACTGCCAGTGAACAAAACTGCTCACATGTGGCCTGCACAGACCCCCGTCCCTTTGCTCTTAAGGCAGCCTGCGAGGGCGAGGCAGCGCTGGGTTTGCTCCCATTTTATAGATAAGGAGCCTGAGGCTACCAGGTGGATGAACTAGACAGAGGCGCCTACCTGGCGCATGCTGGCGCCAGATCTTCTGATGCAGGGCAGGGGTGGGGTGGGGGGACATTTAGGGGCTCTAGCTGAGGTGGCCTGCCTCACAGACGCACAGGCTCCAATGCTGTCCCTGGGATTGCACCAGGTCACACGGAAGCCCCAGTGGCCAGCACCAGCAGTGAGCAGGGATCAGCTTGCACACTCTGAGGTCCCATCAGGGCGGCGTCTTCCCTCTGCCACAGCCCCGAAACACGGGGGACCTGCCCAAGCCAGCAAATGACAGGTTTGATTTCTCTCCCCTCTGCGGTTAACTCTCTGCTCCTTAAACCCCACGGTCCATTTCCCAGGGCATTTCCACAGAGCGGTGGTTCTGAGTAGAGTTAAAAGGAAAAGGATTCGGAGAAGAGCCCTCGCTTCTGTCAGCCGCCCAAAATGGACGGACACAGTCCGCTGACAAGCACAGAGCACGGTCCAGGGGACATGAGAGTCGGGAAGAGCCAGGCCGGCTTCCAGCTTCTCCCCTGACCCGGGCTGACTCCGCAGAGCCCCGCCCCCCAGGCCCAGCAGAGGCGGGGCTCAAAACCCAGACCCCGGAGGGGGGGGTGCCTGGCAGGTGTGGGGGAGCCCCGCTCCGGCCTGGGTGCGGGGCGCCTGAGCCACTGGTGATGGAGATGGGCAAGTCACATTCATCCGTTACACTCTGGCCTGGCGAAGGGGAGAGCCGCTCTTCAGACACAATTTAAAAACCCACCAGAGCCAGCCAGCCAGATGTGAGGCCCATTTTACGAGGGGGAACATTTTATGAGGGGGAACATTTCCCCTCCTCCGCCACGCTGAGTGGCTCCGTGCTAAGCATCTCTTCTGGAAGAATTTAATTCCGGGCTCAGCGTCCAGGTAAAGAGGTTTCTTCGGGCAGGGAGGCCCTGAAATGAGCCCGTTTATCTCTGGCAGGCCCTGGTTAAGCTGCTTCTCCCCCGAATGCTATTTGGGCACTTTGAAATAAGTGCGGCAAATTAGTCACAAGCCGTGGCAGGCTAACTTGGAGCCCGGCCGCCCGGCTCAGAGGCAGCCTCGCGCAGCCCCCACCGCAAGAGCACGGCGGCAGAGGCAGTGGGCTCCTGCGGGGCGAGAAAAAGCGATTCGGGCCCGGGGGTGGCAGCTCGAGGCAGCAAAGCGTTACCTGGATCACAGGGGCATGAAATTAGCAGCAGCGAGTGGGCTGGAACCAAGAATAGTTTGCTGCTGCAAACTTGCTTCCTTCCAATCGCCGAGCTCTCCGGCCTGGGATGTGGCGGGGAGGCGCCCTTGCCCTGGCATTGGCCAGGAAGGGAGCAGAGGGCAGGTGTCCCCCAGGGGTGCAGCTGATGTCCTCTCTGTAGGTTCTGAGGCCCCGTGCTTGGGACACTGGCCCAGGGAAGCTAACAGTGGTGTGGACGAGCTGGGAGGGCTGGCTGGACAATGCCTGCTCCAGGGCCCAGACAGGTGAGGGACACAGGAGCCCCGATCCACCCAGGTATGATAGGTGGCTAGGGGCCCAAGGGCAGAGCAAAGCCGGGTCAGAAGCAGACAGGTAAGGCCCTGAAGGATGCCGGCCAGACAGACCCAGCCACTCTAAGGACAGGCCCCCCATCAGACCTGTGAGCACGGCACAGACACTCAGCCTCATGGGCCATCTCCAGGCCCCGGCTCCCTGGGGCCACTGTCAATCTTGCTCTTTAATGGCCTGGAGGCCCTCCTTAGTCTGCAATCCTTTTTCACATCTCCCTGGAATCCCTGCCAGAAGATAAGCAGAGTTGCTGAGAGTTTCTGGAATGAGCCTCCCTACTTCCCCCGCTTCTGTGTAGAGCCCTGTGGAGCACACTTTCTCTCCCCCGGCCTATGCTGACTTCCGGAGACTGCACCGTGAACGCTCACCCTCCCTGTCTGCATCTTCTCTCTCTCTCTCTCTCTCTCACTGCGGGGCCTTCCTTGTTTGCCTTAGGAAAGAAAAACCTCTCTGACTTCATGGCCTTCAGCTTTTGCCCCAAACCCCCTAGACAGGCAGCCCATGCCCTCAATGCTAACACCTTACCCCCTCCCAGGCTGCTCTGGGAAAGACTCCTTCAAAGGGGTCTCTTGGCAGCCCACCCATAACCAAGGCTTGGTCATGCTCCTGACACCACTACACCCCCCCCACCTCGGCTGTAGTGGGCTGAAGAGTATTCCCCCAAATTCATGTTTCCCCAGAACCTCTGAATGTGACCTGATTTGGAAATAGAGTCCTTACGGATATCACCAGGTAAGAGGAGGTCATACCGGATCAGGGTGAGCCCCAAACGCAAGGACTTGTGTCCTCAGAAGCAGAAGAGGGCACGCAGACGGAGGCGGGGAGAGAGCCACGCGAACAGAGGCAGAGACTGGAATTACACTGCCGGGAGCCAAGGACTGTGGGAGCCCCCAGAACCTGGAAGAGGCAAGCAAGATTCTTCCTAGAGTCTTTGCGGCAGGCATGGCCTCTTTGTTTGGGGCTTCTTGCTGCCAGAACTGTGAGAATCAAATGCTGCTGTTCTGAGTCCTCGGTAGCTTGGTCTGGTCTTGGTCGACCTCTGCACTCTGCCACCAGCGGCGAGGCTCCTGTGCCCCAGGATGGAGGTGCCTCCTCCGTCCCCGTGCCGTACTCCTGCCTTGGGAAGCTCATCTCCCCTGGCTCCCATGAGTCCCGTACCTACATTCGTCCCTGCGTCCAGAACAATTGCCACTGCCTGCCTCCCATCCTGCCTGGGTGACCTGCTGAGCCCCAGCTCCAAGCTCGCCAACCAAAGGCCTTCCAGAGCACCTTCGAGAGCTCCCCCAGCCGCCTGTCCCCAGGCTCCACGATCTGCCCTCCTTTTCTCAGTGCTCCTGCTCCAAGTTTCTCTGCTTTCCTCCACCCTCACCCCAAGTCGGTCACTTGCTGTTCCCCACTTCCCTAGCAAAGGACAGTTGCTCCTGCTGCCCCCGGCCTCGGGACTCCCCTCTGCCCACCCTGGGCTCAAGCTCCTCCCAGGCCTGGCCACGCTCTGCCTCCCTGACTCCAAGCCACGCTCACATGTCTGGTTCTTGTCTGCCTCGCAGGGGCCTTGCTGCCTCCTCTGCTCCTCCATGCAGCCTCACCCCCCGGCCCTCCTCGGGCTCCTCAGCGCACTGTCCGCCCTTCTTTGGCCCCCTTCCAGGACACCCCAGGGGCTCCAGTTTGGTTAAATGAGGGGGCCTATGAGGTGAGGGAGGCCCGGAGGGGAGACTATGGATGGTGTCAGGTAGCAGGCTGAAGAGGGGTGCTTGTCTCAGAAGGAACTGGGGAGCCATGGAAGAAGGCTTCTGAACAGCACAGATCTGCTCAGGGCTGGGCACAGAGGGATCACCTGGCCGGGGAGGGCGGAAGGGACCGAGGGGGAGCAGCAGGTGGCAGCGGCCACGCATGGATCCCTTCATTTCTTCACTCAAGACACAGTAAAGGCAGCTGATCTGCTAGAGGCCACTCACCTCCTCGACAGTAACAGCTGAGCACCTTGTGAGGGCCGACGTGCGCTAGAGGCTGGGAGGCCGTGGGGCTCTGGTGAGGGAGGCGGCAAAAGGAGCGAACAGCAAGTTCAGAAAAAAAGATTACATTAAACGCAATGAACAGAAAAACCAAGTAAGAAGCTATAACAGAGCCTGGTGCGGGGGCGGGGGCTGATGTTGGTGAGGGGGGCGAGAGCCCACCTCTTGAAGGAGCTGACATTCGGCCCCGAGCATAAGCTATGAGAGGGGTGGCGGGCAAAGCATTCTGGACAGAGGGAGCAGCATGTGGTGGCCCCAAGGCAGGAGCGAGTCTATGTGTTCGAGCACCTGGCAAACCAGGCTGACCCTGGACTCGGGGAGTAAGGGAGAGAGTGGGGAGACCCGGCTGGGGTCAGAGTTTGGATCTTATTCTAAGTGCAAAGGGAAGCCACTGCCGGATCCTAAGCGGCTGAGAAACTTGGTGTGGGCGTGCAGTCACGGAGCCCTCCCCACACTCTCCTGTTCTGAGTGCTTTTCATGTATTCACTCCCTTGATGCTGATAGCAGCCCTCCCAGGGACGAGTCCTGTTGCAAATGAGGAAACTGAGGCTCAGAGAGGTCAGGCACTTGCCCAAAGTCACACAGCTCAAACCCAGCCCTCTATCTGCAATGCTTGCCCCTTTACCTGGCGCAGAAGACAGCCGCTCCATTTCATATCTTAAAGAGACCCCGTCTGCAGCCTCCATGGAGAATGGTTTGCGGGGGGCGCCCTGGGAGCCAGTGGCCAGTAAGGCTGAGGCTGGGGTGCTGGCCGCGGAGAACGGAACAGGAGGCACTTGAGCCGCTGGGAAGGCGGGATCAACAAAGCTTGCTGACAGACTGAGTGTGGGGGCAGAGGGCAGAGCAACCCAAAGGGGAACCCCAAAGTTTCAGGCATGATGGACCTGTTATCAGCAGTGTGTACAGCTAACCGGGCAGTGGGGGGCGTCTGCTCCGGTGTCACCTCGGTGCGCCGGTAAAATAACCCCACCATGATTCCAAGCCCTGAGCACGGCCCCACGGTGCACAAACCTGGGAGCAGGGCCCTCCCCCCATTCCTCCCCTCGCCAGTCCAGCACCAGACAGGCCTTCCACAAACTCTTACAGGTTAATTCACCACTCCGCACGTATGTACTGAACTCAGTAGACTTCCAGGCACGTGGGATTCAGCCCAAGTTCCCACTTTCACGGGACGGATGGTCTGGTCAAGGAGACAGTCGGCAGACGCACACACCAACAAACGGCATGTCAGGCAGCGGTCCGCGTTCCGCACGGAAGCTCAGCATGGTAGGTCCCTCTATAATAGATCTCGGAACACTAGCGGGGAAAGCCCCGTAAGGGAGCGTCTAGTCCAGGGGTGCCCGGGGCCAAATCTGCCCGCCTCCATTTTTGTAAATACGAGAGAGTGGTCAGGCCCATTCGCTTAGGGATTATCTGTGGTGCAGAGTAGCTGCAAAGAGATCACATGCCATCCAGCCGTTTGCAGAAACGGTTTGCCCACCTCCACCTAGTCTCTTAGATAAGGAAATAGAGCCCTAAGTCACCCAGCAAATTTGAAACACAGTAAGAAACAGAACCAGCTCTCCCAAACCTCAGGTCTTTCTACCACTGGAGGTGAGCATGGAAAAAGGAAACATGATTTCTGCCAACCCTTCCGCCCCGACAAGGCAAGCCGGCCTTTGATTTTCATCCTTTCTGTTCCCCTACCCACCCTTCGGGCTAAAACCTCAGCGGATGGGGCGCCTGGGTGGCACAGCGGTTAAGCGTCTGCCTTCGGCTCAGGGCGTGATCCCGGCGTTATGGGATCGAGCCCCACATCAGGCTCCTCCGCTATGAGCCTGCTTCTTCCTCTCCCACTCCCCCTGCCTGTGTTCCCTCTCTCGCTGGCTGTCTCTATCTCTATCGAATAAATAAATAAAAATCTTTAAAAAAATAAAAAAATTAAAAAAAAATAAAACCTCAGCGGGCAGAGAAATGGCTCAGAATCAGTTCGAGGGAGGGGTCAGAGGGACAGGGAGCCTCGTCAGTCCACACACAAGTGATCCCGACCTCTGAGGGGTGACAGCTGATTCGGGGCTCGGTCACTGCTGATGCTCAGGCTGGGCTGTCCTTCCTCTTCTGCAGCCTGACCATGTGGCAGGGTGAGGAGGAAGAGGACGCCTTCCAAGAAGACTCCCCACTTACCCACACAGCCCTCGCTGGAAGGGGCAGCTTCTGCACCTCCCAGAGGGCCGACATGGTTTGGTGTCCCAGGGCTGAGCGGGGGATAGGGCCCAGGGATATGGCATGTGGGTAAAGAGGAGGTGGTCTGGGGGTGCTCCAGGTGTTCTCCACAGAAGGAAACCCAGCAGAACCACCAGGAAGAGGGAGAAGAGAGAGCCCCGAGAAGGCCCAGCCAGGACTTCCCTACCCAACATGCCTGGCGGGAGGCCGAGGTCCCAGGCTCACATGCTGCCACAGGCCTCAGGTGAGTGCGTGTGTGCACACACAGAGGACCCCCAAGAGGCCGGCTAGGACCCCCCAACCCCCCACCAGCACCACAGACCCCTCCCAGATGATGATCCCGGTAACGAGGGCGCCCGGCAAAGACTGTGATCTGGCTCTGCTCTCTGGGTACACTTGACGATCAATCACGTTAAGGAGACACTTGAACACTTAAGGCCCAGGCCATGTTCTAATTTGTTGAGGAAATCGCCTCTGGATTCCAAGGATGAGTGTGGGAGGAAATAAAATCGAAGGCGGAGGGGGGTGGTGGGGAGCGATCGATAGCCCAGGGGGGCCAGGGAGCAAGGCGCGGGTAGGGAGCGAGGCCATGAGCACGCACAGAGAAAATAAAAAGAGAATTTGAGAAGTCGAGGCCACCAAAGGCATGACTGACAGCGTTTCAAGTCAGGCTTTTTCTCCCCCTCTGCAGGACGCAGCAAGAGCTAAACACAGAAGAAAAAGCCATCACAGGTATATTTATTGGAGATAGCATGCTGGCTGGGTCTGCAGTTAGAATCAGAGGGTGGACAAGGGAATAAAAAAATATGACTCACTTTTGGTTCTAATTTTTAAAAATGGTTTGAGAGCAGCCATCCACTAGCCCAAGCCACTGGGCAGCTGCAGGGAGGGACCTGCCCTCTCTGCCCCACGGCCGCTCACCCATGCCCTGGGAGGGAAGCCTGGAACTCTGTCCTCTCCTGCCTGACCCCCGGACTGTCTCTGCCATCTCCCCTTCTGGGATGACAGGGCTCAGACCAAATCCTGCCTTGATTTGGGGTGAACACCATGCTTTGGAATTCTGCTCTTAAAAAGTGGATTGCCAACGGAGTCCACTGTGTGTGTTTTCCATTTGGAGGGATCCGAGTGGCTCTAGGATTGGTCTACAGGCACATAATGATCCAGCGACGTCCAGGATGGTGGAAGATTCTCAAGGAATAGCACGTGCCATGGAGGAGTGGTTCCCGTACGCCCAGAGCACCTGGCAAGAGTAGCCCAGGTCCACTGTGGGGAGGAGCCAGCACAGTGGGATCCGGGAGTCTCGGCCTTTGCCAAATGTGCCAAGAAACACAATGCAGACTCAGATACCCCTGGGTCACAGCCCTGTGCCATCAGCAAGTTACTTAGTGCTTCTGCTTTCCTCCCCTGTCAAACGAGGGCAAAAATGCACCCTCATGGCCGGCTGGAGGCAAACAGGCAGAGCGGGGTGTTTCATTACAGGCTGCAGCCCCCTAAAGGCTATGAAATCCACCTAATGGGTCATGACTACAGTTTTGTTTCATCTTTGGCTGCCTTCTCTCCTGTTCCTAAGGATGAATCACCTGCATTCTTTTTTTTTTTTTTTTAAGATTCTATTTATCTGAGAGAGAAAGCACAAGAGAGCGAGTGCGAGAGAGCAGAAGCAGAGGGGAGGGGCAAAGGAAGAAGCAGACCCCACACTGAGCAGAGATCCGGATGTCATGTCCGGCTCGATCCCAGGACCTTGGGATCATGACCCCAGCGAAGGCAGCCCCTTAACTGACTGAGCCACCCAGGCGCCCCTCACCTGTGTTCTTTTCTGGGACCCCCTCCACTGTGCCCCAGAGCCCAGGCCCTCTGCTCATGGACCTCACTTGCTCTGCTTCTTCCTATTTCTCAGCACCCGCCTTCCCCTCTCTACTAGGCCACTTGCGTGAGCCCACAAGCTGGCTGCTATTTCTCCTGAAGGAAAAAGAAAACCAAACCAGAAAATCCATCCCCTTCTTGACCATACTTCCCTGGAAGCCCCGCCTCGCTCCTCTAGAATGAGTTTGAAAGCTGCCTCTAGCATCCCTCCCCCATCCTCCAGCTTGGCTAGCAGCCTCTGGTCCAGCATCTGTCCCCGCCCCCCCCCCCAGCACTGCTCCCCAACGCCACCACGGACCTACAGAAGGGCAAATCCAACGGCAGCTCTCCATCCTCAGCCTAGCTGACTTTTGCCACTTATAAGGTCATCACGGATGATCACTGGCTCTTCCTTGAAAACTCCAACCAGAGACTGTTCTTGAGTGTGGACGCTGCTGTTTCTGTTACAGACATGGAAGTCTTGCCAGTGAAATATGCAGGTGTCAAGAACAGTCTGGAAACACTCGAAAGCACTGGCATGGAGCCCAGGGTTGCAAGCACGGACAGCATGGGTTCAGACAGCCCAGTCTGAGTCTCAGCTGTCACTTCCTTTCTGCTTGGGAACAAATTACATTTTTTGAGCCTTGGTTTCCTTCTCTGTAAAATGGGTATAATACCTATCCCTTGAGCTATAATAAGGAAAGGGATAATGAAAATAAAGCCTCTGGCACATAGCAAGGTGTTGAATAAATCCAGTGGGATTAAGGAATGAACCAGCGCTTCTGGTGGGAGCTTCCTTCCCAGTGATATCTGGGCCTGGAGGGGAGCTTTGACAACCTGCCTGGGGGACGTTCTTCCAGAGAACGCTCACCATCTAGACTAAGTCTACTGGGTGGGTGCTCTGGTGGGGGCAGAGAACAGCTCATTAGCTCCATGTGGGGGCCTTTCACTTGGGTCATGTGGTTGCTTGCTGGCCTCACCTGGAGAACTTTCAAATGCTTGTGCCCAGGCCCCTCCTTCAATTGCACCAGAACTGGGTGGGTGGTCGGGGCAGGCGGGTGGGCTTTAAAAGCTCCCCAGAGGTTCTAGTTTATTCTACCACGGTAGCTGGAGAGGCCAGAGAGCATGCTGGCTAGCAGCGCAGGCCCTGCTCACCTCCAGACTGCTCCTGAGCCCAGTTCTGTCACTCGCTAGCAAACGGCCATGGGTCAGTGAGCCTCAGTTTCTCCATCAGAAAACTGGGGAGGACAGTCCCTAACTCACCAGGTTATCCTGCAGATAAAGATGGTAGGTCCAAAGGCGGGTAGGCATGGGCTTCATGTCCGGGACTTTGTGAAGTCAGCAGGTCATTGCCAAGATGATCTGTCTTTCAGTTTCCTCTTCTCCAAACTAGTTCGTCCTGGTTCCTTTTAACCCTACCCCTCTAAATTGGGATGTCTGCCCTTGTTCATAGGGATAGCTTCCAAGTCAAGCTCTCCTGCTTTTTGGGGGATGCTGAGGGTTTGGGCCAGAACGAAGGTGCTATAATGAGGGGATGTCCTAGGAACCCCCCACCCTCCCGCTGAACCAGGCCAGCCTGGGTCCCTTCCCTATAGAAGAAATCTCACTTCAGGGAGGGGGGTGGAGGGATGCGGTAACTGGGGGATGGACATTAAGGAGGGCATGTGATGTAATGAGCACTGAGTGTTATATAAGACTGATGAATCATAGACCTGTACCTCTGAAACCAATAATAATTTTAATTGAATTAAAATTAAAAAATTAAAAAAAAGAAACCTCACTTCATGTCTACACCAACCCACATGAAAGAAATGCTTTGGTGGTGGCCACTATGACCCCTAGATCTTCTTCTGCTTCTTTGCAGACCCATGCCATCCCTATCTTGGATTGGGGCAATGGGGCTTTCCTCCTCAGCCATACAATAACTAATGCAACAGATTTTTCTTGTTGCTATTATGTGCTGGGCACTATCCCAGCTGTGCTGAGGGCACAGGGATGTACGGTAAGAGAGCTGCACTCTCTACCACAAAGAGCTCACAGTTTGGTGGGGGAGGCAAGCCCATCTGTGAACTGGGTACTCTCATCACGGATAATAACACTTCTGCCTCATGCAGGTGCCGTGGGGGTAAAGGAGCTAAAGCCAGCGGAGCGCTGAGCAGTGGCCCCCACACGAGAGACAATACCATGAATTGTGTGGCAAGCACCAGAGGAGGAAGTGGGCTCTGGGGACCCAGGATCCCCTAACTCAGAAGGGTGGCAGCAGGAGAGGTTCCACTCCCTCTGACTGGGCTAGTGGGGCTCCCTCCAGTTAGGGAATGGATGGGACAGCAGCAGACCGCCAGGCCTAGGTCCCAGGCCTGCTGACACCGAGTCAGACTGTAGGTCCCACCATGACCTGGTCATGTCCTGCAGTCCCATCAGAGAGGAGCCCTGGACAGGCCAAGGTACGTCAGAAGAATGTGCGAGGAGGCCATGGTGGGCTTGTGAAGCAGGGAAGGACTTGGAGAAGGTGTGGTCCCTCTCCTCTGGGGGGTAGAAAGAAAGGCAGGTCTGGCTTATACTCCCTGGCCCAGGGGCAGCCCAGACCGGCTTGCAGGAGAGGCCAAGGGGAGGGCGAGGAGTGCCCCACCGGATCAGGGACGGCTTACAGACCCCAGAGCCAAGGGAGGCCCTGGGGGTAGGGAAGGGATCAGGGACGCCGACAGCTTGGAAGCTGGGTTCAGAATCCAGGAGTGGAGCTGAGGCACCTGTTCTCCCAGGGTGGAATAGGAGGCCAGACCAAGGGCAGGCTCTCCATTTGGCAGAGACAGGGGCTGGGGCCGTCCGGTCTCCAGGAGAGTCCCCTCTATGCCACTCTCTGAGCTGGACCAATTTTGCAATCATCTGTCCATCTGAATTCTCTGTGACATTCTCTACCGCCCTTGCTCACTCTGTGATTGGAGGCAGGTGACCGAACCTCCCCGAGCGTGGTTTTGGGTCGAAACAGTTAAGGAGAGGCGAGTTGAACACCCCTGCCAGCACAGCGGGCCCAGCGTCGGCTCAGAAGACGGCGGCCACCACGGCGCCCCGCGGCACCGCCTCTTCAGAGACATTCTTCCTTGCTTATGCTCGAATTTTCTGGGCTCTGGGCCCAAAGGCCTGTGGTGGATTTATTCAAAGTTCTTATTCCAGGGACCAGAGACGAGGGGGCAGGTGAGCAGGACACTTTCTAAAGCATCCCCCAAAACTGTCCTAGGCAGAAGGACATGAGCCTGGGATGGGAGGTGACCTTGAAAGTCACCTAAATTGGAAGGGAGGGGGTCTGTACCAACATTTCTACTCAGCCGAACTCCCCAGCCCATGGTATCAGTCCCTGGGAAATATTAAAGGAAAGTACAGAGAAAAACCACCATTCAGAGCCACAGCTAACTGAGTTGCAGGTGGAGACAGACCCATCTGACTCCTCCCCCTCCTTTCCCCAAAGTGGCCCTCGGGTGACAGAGCGGACCAGCCACCTCTTGCAGAGAAATCAGGAAGAGAGTGGGAATGAACTGGGGAGGTGGGTGGCAGCAATGAGGAATTAGGCAAAGAAAAATGGCCTGCAAAATGCAGAAACGCCCCAGCATGCTTGCTTCGCAGACCCGGCCCATGAATCGAGGGGTGACAGGTCTCTCATCTCTGATGCCAAGAGCCAGGAGCTCCGGGCAGCCGCAGGTACTACATCTGCACCTGCCAGCCCTTGGAAAGAGGCAATAAAGCATCCTAGCAGGGCCTGGAATGCTAAGTGCCTGCAGCTGGGAAGGGACCGCCTTGCAGCGGGAGCAGTTCGCGGCAGACGTCCACTGCGCGAGGCCCCACTCCCAGGCACCGGCCGCGGCTTCCTCTCCTGCCCCGGGGCCCGAGGAGACAGGTGCACACTCAGTCTAGCCCTGGGGGCTGCCACGGCCGGGTGCTGGCCCAGACAGAAACAGGGATCTTCTGGATGAAGCCCAAGTGGGCTGGGTAATTTACCGAGGCTGGCAGGAGCTGGGATGCTTGAGTCACGGGTATATAAAAGTGGATCATAAAGCACCCCAGCTAAGCCAGACGTCTGGAAATACACCAGGGCCACATGCAGCTCGGAAGTGAGTCCCCTCCCCCGAGTGATAATAGTGATAATGTTTGTACAGCGCTCGGAGAGGAGGCGCCAGAGCCTGTGCTCAGTGCTGTGTGTGCGTATTTACGTACCGAGTCCTCGACACAACCCTGAGAAGCTGGTGGTAGTAGCACCACCCCCCCCCCCCATCCACACCAGGAAGACGCGGCAGCCCAGAGGCCAGAGAGCTGGGCACTAGCAAAGCCAGGGTTGGAGCCCCCCAAGCCAGCTTCCGGCAGCCACGCCCTAGCGAGTGTCTCCAGGGCTCAGTCACCTGGGGGCTTGGCGGNNNTGCCGCTCCTGACTCAGCTGCTCTGGGGCCGGGCCTGCCGCATGCACAAGCTCCCAGGTGACGCCTGGTCCAGGGACCACACCTTGAGTAGGAGGCCCTAAAGTCCTGGACCACCTTCTCACGACACCTCTTCAGCTGTGGAAATGGGTTTACACCGCACTGCTCTGGCCCTGGGGGCGTCTACGAATGCCTCGGTGGACAGAAACAGGCCCTGGCAGGGTGTGAGTACCAAGGGCCTGACGCCAGGGGAGGGCGTGTGAGGTCTTCAACTACCTCAGTCCCTTCCGCACCTCAGCCTAATTCAATCACGATCGCTGCGGAGGGGCTCAGACTGGGTGTTTTTAAACTCCCTGTGGGATTTCAATGGGTGGCCTTGTACAGGTCCCAGAGACAGACAACAGGGCTGCTCCAGTCGATGTGTTAGATTTATCCCTACAGAACTGGGGAAATTCTTTGGGGTTAGGTCAGGGATTCCAAAAGCGCTTTCAGAAAAGGGGTGGTGACCCACTGCCTGGGTATGGCTAGGGTCGGCTAGGGTTCCCTCTTCTTGTCCCCTGGAAGACAGGGGCAGCTGGCCACCCTCCAGCCTGCCACACTTTCAGAGATGCCCACACTCTCCCCACCCAGGAGCTTCCGAGAGAGCAGACACAGCCTAGATCAGCTGTGGACACTGAGGCTCTGGCAGAGATGACCCAAACCTCTGAGCCCTCTTCTCCACTAGGCTTTGACCTTGGCCTCCACCCGGTCTTCTACCTCTCCAGCCCAGTCCTAGCAAGAATCCTGTTAAGTCCATTTGTGGAGAAGCCCCCCCACCCTTGATATCCGACCACCCTCGATATCTGAGCAAGCCCCCCATCCCCCGCTCCTGGTGTGCATGCCCTTGGCCTGCCTTTAGCAAGAATCCCCCTGCCCTTGATGGCTCCTCTTTTTTCCATCCACTAATTCCTCTAATTTTCCATCCACTGAGCTCTCACCTGGCTCCTTGGCTATAAATCCATCCACATGTCCTTGTAGTATCTGGAGTTGAACCCGATCTCTCTTCCTTATTCCAACAGTCTTGAGGAAAGCCTTCCTTACATTTTAACAAGCGGCAGAGTAATTTCTGTCTTTAACACAGCCCTCACCCAAGGGAAAAGTCCTGCCCCAGAGTGAGCAGCCCCAGCAGTGGGAGGGGGGCTTGGTGTCACTAAATACAATGTCTACTCCTCACCTTGGCATTCCAGGCCTGAGCAATGACTTCAGGGCCCAGGCAATGATCTCAAGCCTTACTTTTCCCTTACGTGTACGCCCAATACAGGAAAACTCAGTGCCTTACCGCCCCTCACACACCTGAACGTCCCCCCATCCTGCCTCTGCTCAGGCTTTTTCTCCCCTGGAAGATCCCCTCCCTTCTAGTCCACCTGCTCTGAGTCACAGTGATCTCTCCCCTGGTGACAAGACTACTGATCCCCCAGGCTTCATCTCCCCTGCCCTCCACAGCTGGACAACCTCCCATTTTAGCTGAGCACACAGGTCTCTGGGGTAATGACTACATCTAAAGGCTACATTTTGCAGCCTCCTTGCAGCTCATGTGGTCACGTGACCAAGTTCTGCCCAATGCTATGGAAGCAGAACCAAGGTGTGTTACTTCAGGAGTGTTCTTATGCCTCTCCTCTTGCTGTGATAGCTGGAGCTCCAACAGCCATCTTGGACTGCGAAGTGATCTTGACCATGGAAGCTTTACATGGTGGAGCAACCAGGTTCCCGACCACATGGAACATTGTACCAGCGTTGGGCTGGCCCCTCCAGACTTGAACAGGAGAGGAAAATTAGGTTCCATCTTGTTTTACCATTGCTTTTTTTGGAATTTTCTCTAACAGCTGAACTTACTGCTATTAGAGCCACCTTTTCAAATCCCTGGAGTCCTGAACTCTGGATTCTTGGGTTTACCACAGGACGGTGCAGAGAATCGCCATTTGCATCTTCTGCCCAAGTTAAATAGTACGCGGGCTGAAGGCTGCAATTGTGTCTTCCCCACTTCCACCTTCCCACCACATGAAGCACGAGGCTTCACGCACCGCACGAAGCACGTCTCGGGACTGAGGTCTTCCTACTACGTTCCACACAACACACTGATTTGCATCCGTATTCTCAGCAGGCTGCAAACCTTCCCAGAACGGTACACCCAAGAACAGTCACCTTCAACCCCATCCGGGCTGCTTGCTGCCCCCGCCCCTCCCGGCTCCCAGCCCCCAGACGCAGCGAGCCCTTACCAGGATGTCGGAGCCCACGGACTCCTCCCCCGCGGCTGGGTCGGAGCAGTTGCGGAATTTGAACACCCAGTACTCCTTGGCAGTGATAAAGAAGTTCCATGGCAGTAGGCCGCCGATGCCCAGGCTGAAGAAGATGACGTAGGCCCCATGGAAGCTGTCCTTGGGCCGCTGCAGGCCGGGCGGGGGGCGGTCGAGCGGCTTCTCGAGCAGTGCTTCCTGGTCAGTGCGGACGGAGCTGCCTGCGGTTCTGTAGGTGGAGTTCGAACTGTGATGAAAGTCATCCTCGGAGGCCATGGCCACAACTGGAGCAGAGAGACACAGAGACAGGGCAGGCGATCAGAAGCGTCGGCTGGGCCCGGCTAGGGACTCACCCGTCCTGCAAAGCTGACTATGCGCCCACCCTGCGTCACCGAAGCATGGTTAGAGAGCTTCGGGTTCAAGGATCGGGGAGAAAGACAAGATGCTGGAACTGTAAGTGACCAAAGCATCACCCCCCCCCCCACCTCCCCACCGTCCGTCCTCGTGCAGGGCAACATAGGTGGCAAACAAGTACTGGGCTGGCCGGGAGTAAGGCAACGTGGCGCCGTGGGACCCACGGCAATCGATCTAGAAGGGCGAACCTGAGTTCAAGCCCTTCGAATGTCTATGGAACCAGAAAAAAAGGAATTAGGACCCTTGATAGGCAAGGCGTGTTCTCCAAACTCTGCTCAACTTTATGTGAGAAAAGTAAGGAGCAGGAAAGTGTGTAGAATATGTTATTATTTGTGCCAAAAAGCAGGCAGGGCTGGGCTGGGTGGAGAGCAGAAATCCTCTGGAAGGACACATGAGAAATTGCAGAGGGGTTGCCCCTGGGAAGGGAGGGGTCTTCAGTGCCTCCTCTCTTGTGCCTTTTGAATTCTGAACTATGTGAAGGTATTATGTGTTCAGAAATAAAATTATAAATAAAAACAAAGGCATTCAAATAAAATAACATTTAAAATAAAAAAACCCTAAAAGCTGCCTTCAGAAGCCGGTTTGAGAGATCTAATAGTCCACTCCCTCATTTAGATCGCCGACCAGGTCCAGGGCCAAGCCTGGGTTCGTAGCTCCTGCCCGGGTCCCCACCCCTGTCCCTCACATCCCATCAGGAGACAGCCCTCCCAATGTGTGACAGCACCGAAAACTAACTGAAATTCTCGGTTGCTAGCAACTATTGCCTACATGACCTTGGGCAAGTCATGCTTCTGAGCCTCGATCGCCCCATCTGTAAAGCTAGGGAGGCCTATTTACGATGATTATGTAACTGCAGCTGGGGGCAGTGCCTGGCCCGTGGTAGCAGCTGCTGCACGAACGTCAGCATCTTCCCCAGCATCCTGGGCATGTCACCTGGCTGGCTGGCTGAATTTGGCTGCGAAGTAGCATTCCTGCTTCTATGCTCCATATAGCACCTAGGCCATGGCGGCAGCTCGATCAATGGGCAGTCCTTCCATAGAGCTGAGGAGGGACCACTGCAGTTTCTCCTGCGGTAGCTTCCCTCCTCTCCCAATATATCAAGACATCATCGCGGCTCAGCTCCCATCGGAGGCTGGGCCTTAACTCACAGCATCAAGCCAGGCAGAGCCGGGCCCTCGTTCCCTGGGGAGATGGGAACATCCTGCCACACAGGCACAGAGCCTTCTCTGTTGTCTCAGGAGAGCCTCACGACATTCCTTGGAACTAAGCAGGACAGGAATTGGTGCCTCCTTCTTTCAGGGGCAAAGAATGAAGCCTTGAAGGCAGTCGATTTGCCCCCCATTCAAACAGTAAGAATTCCCAATAGCTAAAATTGCTCATGCAATGCCAAGGTCTGTGCCTCGCCCATGGGCCTGACAGCAGCATAACAGAATAGGTAGTACTCTAAGACTCAGTTCATAGATACAGAGTGAGGCTCAGAAAGGTTCAGTCACTTGGCCAAGGACACACAGCTGCCAAATGGCAAGGACGAGGTTACATAGCCAAGCAGTCCGAGGCCCACCCAGGAGAGGAGTTTGGGTGGTAATGTGAACCCATGTCTGCTGGCTCCAAGTACAGACCTCCTTGTAGAAGGGCTCATGGACAGTGAGCTGTGAGCAGAGGCAAAGAGGTTGCAGGGCACCCTCACTAGTGTTTGCTGAATGAATGGACTCTGGGTGGTCAGGATATCCTCTCCTAGGGGGGCAGCATGTACCCTGGAGGGGGCAGGCAAGAGGCTGCCAGATGCCCGAGCATCCAAGCCAGCAAGTCTATTTTCAACTCCCCTGGCGGAGCAGCGCCCTTTCCTAGCCTTGTTCCACAGGAAGCCCAGCACGAACAAACGAACCAGTGCGGGCACACACGCAGTGTGTGTGCCCAGGTGCAGACATACACGCATTTCTCAATTCGTGCTTAGAAATGTAAAAACTATGACCCACGTAGGACAATAGACAAAGGACAAGTGGTTCTTTCCAGATGCTCCAGCTACAGGGGTGGGGGCAGGGGCCTGCGGCGGGGTCACTCTGGCCCACGCTCATCTCCAGGCATCTATTTGTCCAGGACCATTCAGCCTTGACTGAGCTTCTGAAGAAGGAGCCAGAAATTTTCTCTAACCTGGGTCACAGGCCAGGGCACTGGAGTGAGCAGTCTTATTACTCTTTATAAAAGCTAGCTGCTGGCTTTTGGATTAAAAAGAAAGAAAGGAAAAAGAAAACTAAGGAAGAGGCCTGGTGTCACCAGCATGGGCTGGCTGCGGCCTGCTGTGTACTCTCAGTCACCTGCAGGAGTTGGCCAGGCTTGGCGGGGTTCCCTTCCTGGGTGACTTGGGGGAGGGGGCAGCACCCCCACAAAGAAGCAGAAGTGTGTGGTGCCCGGGCTGCTGCAGACCACCATCTGGAACTGGGGCTGGTTCCAAGGAGGTTTCTGACTCTGGCTAAGTCAATCTCCTCACTGTGCCTCGATTTCCTCATCTGTGAAATGGGGGTAGGGGAGCTGGTGATGCTAAGGAAAGCATTGCTGGGGAACACAGGGTGCCATCCGGACACCAAGGCAGAATCGCTTTGGGGTTGGAGGCACCCCCAGCCTCAGACTCCCCCAATTTGAACTTAGAGTCAGCCACCTTCGGGATACTTCGCGCTGACTCGTCCATACCCAGGCCCCCCACAACCAGGCGGTGAGGTCCCGTGTCAGGAAATCCATGAGGAGGAGGAAGAGGAGCGGAGAGAATCTGGGGGATAAAGAGCATAGAGGCCCAGAAAGGAAAAAATTAGCAGGGGGGGGGAGCCATGTGGGGGGCTCCAGCGAGAGGTGAGAGGCGCCGCCGCGGAGGGGCTGGGAGGCCCCCCCCCCCACGCCAAGGTTCCCGTGGAGCCGCCCCCAGGAGGGCTCCTCGTGGGAGGCCGCCGAAGCGCGAGCCAAGGGAGCGGCCGGGAGCCTGAAGAGCCGGTCGGGGGTCAGGTCCGCGCCCGACCTCAGGCCCGCACTTACTGTCGCCGCCGCGCCGCCGCCGCCGCTGCCTCCCCGGCCGCCGAGGCCACTGCGAGTCGGGGCTCGGAAGGGCCGAAGGCCGAGCTCCGCCTCCCGGCCCCGCCCAGCCCCGCCGACGCTTCCCTGTTTGCGAACCCGTCCCCGCCGGCGTCCCGAGGCCCGCGCCCGTCGCACAGGGGGACCGAGCGAGGCGCCCCCGCCCCGTGCCCCGCCGCCTCGGCCTCCGGCCGCTGCGCGCTCCGTCTCCCCCGCCAGCCGGCCCCTGTGGTCGCCAGAGCCTGCGCCCCGAGACCCGGAAGCGCTCCCGTCGCCCCCCGACTCCTGCAGAGGACCCTCCAACTGCAGCCCTCCCCTCCTGCCCAGCCCCCTGCGCCGGCCGGCCACCCAGCTTTGGCGCGTCGTGTCAGGCCTCCTGTGGGCCAGGCCAGCGCCATGTCGCTTTTCCTTGTCACCGCCTTCCGGACGCCCAGTGTCTGGCTGAGGCAGAGGGGAAGCTGGGCGGGGGGGCCACCGGGTCCTCAGGTGGTGTCCGAATGGCAGGCCACGGGGGCCACCTTAACCCGGCCCGCTTCCTCTCTCCGCCGCGCCCTTTACACCCCCTGTCTCCTTACCCCTGGCATGCCTGAGGGGCAGGGGGCAGTATGCCCTTTTCACAGACGGGAGAAGGCTGGGCTTGCGGGAAACCGAGATGGAGCGGCCCGCCTGCGATGCCCCGCCCCCGCCACAAGGGTGCGCTCAGGGCTAGGTGCTCTTAGGGCAAGCGAGGCTCAGAACACTGCGCTTCCCTCATTCAACACACCTGCTGTGTGGGGCATGCAGTGAGGACCTGCGATGTCGTCATGTAAATACATGTTTAGGGGGCGCCGGGGTGCCTTCGTTGGTTCAGCATCGGACTCTTGATTTCAGCTCAGATGTGATCTCAGGGTCCTGGGTTAGAGCCAGGCACTAGCCTCTGCCCTCAGCGGGAAGTCTGCTGGAGATTATTTCCCCCTCCCTCTCCCTCTGCTCCCCCCCGCCTTCCCACGCGCACTCTCTAAAATAAAAATCTAAAAAATATATATGTATGTATACATGTTTATATGTATATATGTGTGTGTATATATTCATACATATACAAATATACACATATATAACACTATATATATATATATAGTGTTAAAGAAAACCGCAGGCCCCAAATAGTCATTTAGAGTGAGTTCCCAAACGGGGACTTAATACCCAAACTAAATGCAGTTTCAATCTCCCCCAGAAATGTGGCCTTAACTGGTCAGTCAGGAAATATTTCTCTCCAGCAGCACGGATGAATCTGTCACCTGGGGTCCTCTCCATCCCACCCCACCCCCAACGGAAGATAAGGCAATCCACGTGATAAGGTATCTTGCTTTTTCCCTGGCAGACAGCCTCCACCGGAATGATCCCCCCCCCTTTTTTTTTTCCTAAAAACTTTCTTGCCCCCACCCTCCATCTATAAAAAAACCTCCCATTTTGTACAGTGCCTCGGAGTGCCTCTCTGCTTGCTAGATGGGGGCTGTCCGGTCCATGAATCATTTAATAAAGCCAATTAGATCCTGAAATTCACTTGGTTGAATTTTGTTATTAACATCGGTCTGTATCCAGTTCCGGACATGAGAGCTTCTGAAACCCTTGGAATTTTCTGGGTAATAGAGGTGGTTTTGGAATATAGGCGAGGTCCAGTAGGGTGAGGTCCAGAGCCGACGACCGAAAGAATTCTTGAGATGTCTTTGGTGCACAATGGTGGTTTATTAAAGCATGGGGACAGGACCAGTGGGCAGAAAGAGCTGTGGCACCCAGGGTTTGAGGGGTGGCTGCTTATATACTCGGGAGTTGGGGGACCTAAGGAAAAAGGAGGTTTCAAAAGAACTTTCATATGCTAAAGAGGACCTACAAGATACCAGAGGTCTTGCCTTTGTCAAGTTAAGGTTGTTTTCCCCTCTAGCAAGGTATTAACATTAAGACAGTTGGGAGATTCCCGAAGAATGTCCCACAGGTCCCACCCAGGAGTGGGAGGGGAGGGGGAGCAGTTTCTGCGTTGTCTTCAGCTAGCCTTCTGCTCCCTCATCACTAGGAGCGTTTTGTTTGTTTGTTTGTTTATAATAACCCCCTTTCCACCACACCAGGGTTTATGCTAATCAGGTGACTCTTGCTGGGCCCCTAGATAGTTTCAGGATGGAGGAGGGTTGTGCCGGAAGAAGCAACCACAGATTTAGAGGTTGGGATTTTCAGCACCACGACCTCCCCCCCACCCCCGCCCTCTTGGGAGAAGAGGATCTGGAGATTGACTTCATCACAGTGACCACCGAGTTCCTTACTCATGCCCATGTGCCTCCATAGAAACCCCTAAATCATGGGGTTCAGAGAGCTTCTGAGTTGGGGAACACTCCCACTTACCGGGAGGGTGGTGCCCCGCAACTCCATGGGGACAGAAGCTCCTTTGCTGGGGACCTTGGACCCTGTTCATCTGTATTCTTTATAAGAAATCGGTGATAGTAAGTTAGGTGTTTTCCTGAGCTCTGTAAGCCCTTCTAACACATTATTGAAACTGAAGGTGGGGCGTTGTAGGAACCCCAGACTTCGTAGCCAAGTTGGATGGAAGTTTGGATACCCTGGGCAGCCCATACGTGTGACTGGCGTCTGAAGTGGGGACAGTCTTATGGGACTGATGCCAGCTCCAGGTAGTTCGTGTCAGAATTGAACCAAGTTGCAGGACCCTGGAGAGAGGGAGGATTGATGGTGGGGAAAATCGCACACGTTTGGCGTCGTAAGTGTTGAGAGTGAAAACTGGGCAGAGGCCCAATGGTACGGAGTGCTGGGGTCTTGCTCTGGAGGAGCTTGCACCTCCCTCCTCCCTGGGGAGGCAGGCCAGCGTTGGAAGCCCTGCAGGGGTGTGCACGGTGCGGTGGCGGGCATGGATGGGCAGGTGCCGGGAGTCAGCAAGGACTGGGCTCACCTGCCCCCCCTCCCTGTGCCTCACAGCCTCGTCAGCCCTATTTCACAGGGTGCAAGTCCCAGGCTTGTAAAATTAAGTAGTTGGCCCAAGGTCACAGGATGGTGGAGCCTGTATTTGCCCCCAGGTTTGTCTGACTCCAAAGGTGGCACGTGTTTTCTGCTCCACCACGTGCCCCTCCTAAGGGCCTGGGGGTGGGTAGGGTAAGAAGTGAGATGGGGGAGAAAAGGGTATGGGGGCAGCCTAATCTGATGAAAGAATTCACCCAAGGCAGAACGAAGGAGATAGAAGTTTATTGACTGCACTGCAAGGGAGTGACAGGCAGGACAGTAGAGAAGAGACTGTCCGCTAGGAGGCAGTGGTAGGGGGGCTGCAGTTAAGGGGGGAAGAGAGGAGGGGCCGGAACGTATGGAATTTTCCCCTTTTTGGTACCTGTGCCCGGTTCTAAATAGTCCACCGGTCAGCTAGGGCCTCTGGCTATTTCCAGGTGGGTCTCCTAATGAGCCTGTTTGCAGTCAGCTGGGGGGTCACTGTGGGCCCTTCTACCCCACTCACGTTTCCATTGCTCAAGCCTGTGGCCTAAAAGTACCCTCTACAGAGGGTTTCTCAGGAGAAGTGACCTTGGAGCTGAATCTTCAGTATGCTTGTGGCCCATGGAGGACAGCAGGGAGGACCTTCCGGAAGGAGCAGAGGGCTGAAGCGAAGGCAGAGGGGAGAGCAGTGACATGTCGGGGAAGGAGGGATGCGAAGCTGTGAGAAAGTTCAGGACTGGGATGGCCCTGAGAGCCAGTCTGGGGCTGTGCTCACCACCCTGCAGGCCACAGCATGCCATTCCATGGAACAGCATTCTGTAAGGGTTTGCATAGAGGAGAACAGACCCCACCAGGGGTAGAGAGGTGACCTTGGGGACCGCTGATCACAGGCAGGGCAATAGAGCCTGGGGCCACCCGGCTCCAGTATCTGCCTGAGTTCTCCAGCCTAAGAAAGAAAACAGATCCATGTTTGCAGGGGTTGCATTTGGCATCTTAACCCTTTCTAGGCCTTGAACCATCCTGGCTCCCAGCCCTGGCTCCCTAACCCAAGTCAGTGCAGTTTGAAACACCCAGCCCAGGACACCTGGACCTTACCTGAAAGGTGGGAAAGGGGTGGGCAGGAGGAGCAAGCGGTGGGGGTCTGGGCACTGTTTTGGAGGATTTGGAGCCCCCGTGTGGTTGTGGGGCGGGGGAGCGGGGGAAGGCGGAAGACTGGTCTTGAATCTCCGTTTGCTCAGCAAGCTGGCTGCTCCATTTCGCTTGTGCAGATCGCAGATCGGACGAGCAGCCAGATTTCCCAAGATGCTCTGGTCCTGTACGCTCTAAGTACAGCTGACAAAACAGGCGCTGTCCACGATGAAATGACAAGAACCAAGAGGCCGAAGACCTTCCCAGATGCTGTTCCTGATGGGGAGAGGGGCGGTCGGGTGTCGCTCTTGCTGCACTTGGCCTCCCAGGGCTGGGCGGATGTTTTCAAGGGACCTCAACGTGGAGCAATTCTTGCAGAGAGTAGGAGTCCGGTAAGCAGGACTGCTGCCTGGCGGGGAAGGGGGATCTTCACAGAGCTCTGTGCTGGCTGCCCCCCACCTCTCTCCTGCAGGGACCACCTCCTCGAGTCCAATGTACGCTCCATGAGGTAGATACGCAGGTTAGCCTCATTTTGCATATGAGGACCCTGGGGTTCAGAGAGGTTAGTTTCTTGCTCAGAGTCACACAGCTACTAAGTGGCCAAGACTCAAATTGACACCTCACTGCCTCCAGAGCCCCGTCGGGGACATCATCCAAGGGGGCGGTCACACAAGCTCCTGGGCTTACCCAAAGCCTGCTGACCCGAAGGTGCTTCAGCAACAGAAGAACCGCTTATTCAGGTAGCCAGCTGCCCATGGAGTCTGCCAGGCGGCTGGGCCTCCAGGCACGGGGTTGGCAGGCCATCTTGTGGCCATGCTCTGTCACTGCAGGTACTGGCTGGCTTGGTGAGGCTGCACTTTCTGCCGTCAGGGGCTTACTGGGCCCCCCAGCCCGGGGCGTGGGGCCCGGGAGACAAGGACTCATCCATAACCGCTGAGCTTCATTCTCTGCTCTCACATCACCAGTTCAAATCCACCCTCCGACTCTAGCCATCTCTCCTTCTGTGTCCCACGGCTCCCTTTGGGAAAGTTCTGCACCTTCTGGAGATTCCAGCCCTTGACCCCTCTGTCCCCCCTCCATGCATCGGGCATCTTGCCCTCCACCCTGCCTCAGCTTAGATCCCATGATCCATTATTGCAGTAACATCTCAGCAATCCCCCAAACTCCCATGTCTCCCGTCTCCTGGCGGCCCCGCTGGCCAAGCGTGGATGTACCCACCTACATCTGAGCAGATGAGCCTCGTGGAGCAAGCCCCCAGCCAGCAGGTGACTCCGCTCCGGATTCATGGTTACCAATCTGAGATGGGCCTTCAGCCTCCAGCAGGTCCGCGGCATGTCTCGGCTCCTGCTCTCGCTGAGAACTATGACCAGCTTCCTCCTCCAATTGCCCCAAAGCCCTGGACACAACCATCCCGACATGGTCTTGCCTCCTGCCTCCTGGAGGAACATCCTCATTTCTCAACACGAAATCTGCCCCATCAGCTTTGGGTTTTGTCTCTCCAGTGACAACAGGGCAGTGCCCCCTCTATCCTAGGGAGGGGATGGGATCTGGAGCCAGAGGGGGTTCAGACCTCCCAGTTGTTGATGGCTCTATGCCTCCGCCATCCGGGCCGGTCAGCCCGCCAGAACTCCCCCCTGGGAGTCAAAGGGACAGAGGCAGGCCACCAGGGACCGGAGGGAGCACAAAAGGCCTTGTGGTTGCGGAGCTGTGCCTTGTGAGGACCTGGCAGCATTTGCACGGAGGAGGAACTGCTCTAGGGTGGAGCATGGGATCTGTTTCCAAATCTTTGAAAAGCTGTCAGGGAAGATGACTTAGACATATTCCTAGTGATTGCTGAGGGTGAAATTAGCCCCTACAGTGAAAATAAGTAAGCCATCAGTAAATGCCATTTATTATGACTCTTTCAGGAAGTAGCAAGCTCACCGTGTCTGGAGGCAGTCAAGTGGCCTCTGGACAGGCCCAAGTCTGGGCTATTGTGGAGGGAATTCTGGCATCAGGTGAAATGTGGGAGATGATGGCCAAGGACCCCCCCACCTCTGCCATCCTAAAAGTCAGTGAAATGGATCCCAGTGAACCCCTGCAGTTCTCGGGGACAGCCTCTGCCCACTATAACCCCCTTGGTAATCACGATATTTACTGATCTGCACACTGGGTGTCTGTCCCTGGCGACCTGGGGGTAGGGGAATTGCGGGGACCCCAAGGCCTCAGCTAAGCCCTGCCCTGGGTTTCAGCAGGCAGTGGAGAAGCTCCTGGGAAGAGGATGGGCTGAGCTCACCATCCCACGGAGGGCTGCGGGAGGGCTGCCGAGGCAAGCACCACTGTCCTTCAGATGCCACCCCTGCAAAGTGGCCCGCAGGGTCTCTCGGCGGTCAGTAGAGAGAGCCAGGGGCTCAGGGCTGCCCCGGTCAGCAAACCCCTGAACCAGAGCACTCTGAGCCTACCCCTCCCCTGCTTCAACGCCTTTCTGAAGCCCAGCCCTGCCCAGTAGATCCCAGACCAGGTGGGTCTTATTAGACCCTGTGCTTCAAAAACATAGGGCCCACAATTAGCCAGATGGAATGATTTCACATACAAATCTGAATCCTGATTTCTGGTTTCTAAAAGCAGAAGGATAGAGCAGTCCTGGGCACTCACTCCTGCCTGGCAATCATCAGTTTGAGCCAGTAGTGAGGGCCTTCCCCTCCAGGGGGCTGTGTGGTCTCCAGTTAACTACAGTCTCCACTGCTCCCCATCACTCCCTAGCGTGCTGAGGCCAAACGTGAGAGGCCATCTGATGGAACATTTATCCTCCAGCTCCATTCAAGTAGAGATCCACACTGCTGACAAAAGTGGTGAGCAAGCAATATGCTAAGACATTGTATGTTTCAAGACCCAGCCAAGAGGGCACGTTTCTTTGTGAAGTGTTGATAAGGCTGCTTCTCTTATTTGTATGATGAGCAGCCTGGACCCTGGAGATACTTGCTTTTGACCCAGGCCTACAGACGAAGCCCTGAGGCTGACTCCAAGGCCGAGGAACAGATCTGCATGAACCTGGAGCGGGTGGCCTATGGCAGTGGGGTCAGCATGGCCCCTCTGTCCTTCCCAGACTCCCAAACTGATCCTTCGATCCCTTTGCTATGAGCTTTCTCACCTCCTTACCTGTCACTGTACAGTTCCTGCCATCTGGTGGTTCCTTGGACCCAGTCCTCCACCGCAATCCCCACCTGCCCAGACACCATTACCTTCCAAGGCAGGCTGGCCAGAATGACCCCCTCCCTTCTTCGTGCTTGTACCGAGCTGGGGCCAGACCCAGGCTAGCTGCCTCTCAGTCCTGGTAAACTGTGGGAACTCACTTTTTATTCTGCAGTGAGCTGCTAGGGGGCACGTCCGGGCATGATTTATTGCCCCGCACCCCCTATGCCAGGCGCATCTACGGATCAGATCAATAAATATTGATTGAATGTCCAGGTATTCCAGACCCTCTCCCTGGGGAAGCTTTCTAGGCCGAGGAGCTGGGGTGGGTAGATTCAAGCTACGGGCATGAGGCCTGGGCTGGGTCAGGCCCTCGTGGCCGCGGGAACAGCACGGACTCACCGGTGGCCCCCTCCCCAGGATTACCGCCATGTCCTGGGTCGGGGTCCCTGAGAGGTCACCAGCTCCCACCCCCACATGCATACACACACCCAGAGACGCCCCGAGACCATTTCGGCCCCTGGGGCAGACAGCGGCCTTGACATCTGGCCCATTACCTGCTAAAGGGACATCAGTGTCTTCTCTTAGCAAGAAGTTTCATAAAAGAAGGTTGCTGCAAACTTTTGCCTAAAAGCATCTCCCCCAAAATGCACAATTGAGAAACAATGGCTCAGGGAAACCAACCCCAGTGTTCTAAAAATCTGTTCCTGGGGCGCCTGGGTGGCTCAGTCAAAGCACCTGCCTTTGGCTCAGGTCACGATCTCGGGGTTCTGGGATGGAGCCCCATGTTGGTTTCCCTGCTCAGCGGGGAGCCTGCTTCTCTCTCTCTCCCCCTGCCCCCCACCCTGCTTGTGCTCTCCAGCGTGCTCGCTCTCTCAAATACATAAATAAAATCTTTAAAATACCACTGTTGCAGAAAGCCTTTCTCGATGCCCAGCTCAGTCAGTGGCTTCTCTGAGCTTCCATGGCCCCCTTGTCCACTGATGCCTCTGTCTCCCGGTTAGGCCACGGGCTCGGAGGGCAGTGTGCCGCCTCGCCCCTGTGCCCAGGACTGACCGACAGACACGGTGTGCTGGATGAGCCATGGGACCCCACCCCCCGCCCCAGCTGGTGTCTGGAAAAGGCAGGCCTGTGGAGCTCCTCATCTCGAGCTCCTCCGGTCCCTGGGCCGCTGAATCCAGGGCAGGGATTACGGGAGACACAACTTCCTGTTGAGGACCGTCACCCAGTTCTCCAGGACCAAGGGCTAGGAAGGCTGGGCTCTTGGTGTGGGACTGCCTGTGCCCAGGGCAAAGCAATGGGTTGGATGGCAACTTTTCCCATGTAGGGCTGAGGAAGGGGCCCGGCTGCTGGCAGGGGAGAGAGGCTGGTGGAGGCGGTGAAGGGAAGGGGCAGGGAGAGCCGGCAGCCGCAGCCCCCAGCGGCCTATCGTGGGCACTCCGAGGGCTTTAGGTAAACGGGACAATGGAGTTCCAAGATGGATGGGTTGGGCCTTAGCGACCAAAATGAGATAGAGACCGTCTTACTGACAGTGAGGGAGGGACAAGTTAGGGACCTCCACGGGGACATCATTAAGGGAGCCTGTTATCCTGTGGGAAACACAGTGTTGGCAAAACGAATTTCCGAGCAGTTATTGGAAAAATAAAACTATTTCATGTTTATACCTCAAGGGGTTGAGACTCTTGAATCAGATCCATTATATTTAAATATTTACATGTACAAATATATGTTTGTATTTGCACAGATCTTCCTGGGAGGATACATACAAAATGAACCAACTGCCTCTGGGTGGGGTGGACTGGGGACAGGCAGGGAGCAGGGGACGGCCGGCCGTGAGACAGAAGAAGGAAGGGCATTGACTTCCCAACCTTTTCTTTTGTTCCTTAAACATTTTTTTTAAGCCATAGGCGTGTATCCTATTTTGAATTAAAACGGGCAAGAGTTTTGACAAATTTGCTAAGCGGAACTCGACAAGGTCTTCCTTCCTGTGTGTGAGATCTCATGCCCGAGGCTGGGATTGGAATGGGTTTTCTTTTCTTTTTTCTTTTAATTTAAAAAATTTTTTTCTTACGGCCCCTAGTGGTGGAGGGCGGCAGCTGGTGGCCTGAAGTCTGTGGGCTGTGACAGCTTCGTCACATCACTGCCCTGCTCTAGGGCACCTTTTCGGGCCACGCTTGGTTGTAGGGTCGGAACCAGCCCACCTTCTGCCGGCCTCTGGTTTTTCCTCACCCACCCCGGGACTGTGATGGAAGAGGGCCCACCGGGTGAGGCCGTCACACCCCTGCCTAGAAGCAGGACCCCGGATTACAGAACTACATCAGCCAGAGGGAACTTACAGACTGGGAGGTCGAAGGCCCCCATTTCATGGATAGGGAAACTGCGGCCCAGGGAGGGACAGTGACGTGCACAGCATCAGAACTAGAACCCAGGTCCCTGCTCCCCAGGCCAGAACTCTTGGCACCCAACAAGGGGTAGGTGGCAAGGAGAGGCCGTCCTGTATGTAGTAGGCAGAGGGGGAGGGGTTTAAATGGGTACCTTGATTCCTGGGGGGACCCTAGACAATCTGCTTGCTTGTAGGGACTACTTGTAGGAAATAGCCATCCCACACCTGACTCTGCCCACCCCTTCCCTGCACTGCTGCCCCACCTCAGGCTATACCTCCCTTCCCTTCCTACGCCCCCCCCCCCGACAAATGAATGCTCTGGGTACCCTGGGTCTCCGGGGAATGGTGACAGTCAGAGCAGTGGGTCTGTGTGCATGCGTGTGCGAGTGTGTGCTGACGATCCTGCCTGCCCCGCTGGGCCATAAGCTCCCAGAGGACCTAGCCCACATGTGCTCCCTACCCCTCGTGCGACAGCCGGGGGACACCTGGCACACACCCAGAGCCACAGCTCCCTGAAAGTCAGAGCTGGCGGTGCCTATAAGTACCTCATACTTCAGGGCATGGAAAGGTTAGAAAGGGGTCTATGGCCAAATACACGGTGGGGGGACACCCTGAATTAATGTGAAGAGACCAGCTTCTTGCGGGACTTCTCAGAGCCCTTCATGTGCCGACGGACACTGCGAGTGTCCACCTATGAGACCAGAGGGTACTTTCACCCCAAACTTCAGAGATCACAGCATCCACCATGAAGCAGGCACCACAAGCTTGAAACTGCTGGGACTAGACTCAGTTCACATAGGGAGGCCTGACGACCAGCTAACAGGACCCTGCCAGTCATATGACCCCTTTTGTGCGAAGTAGAAAAAAACGCCCCTTCAAGGTATTTCCATCTGTGGAAAAATTCACAGCAATATGTTGGTTTTATTACAACAGGACCTTTACTGCCATCTGCTGGAAACATCTCATAGTAAATACACAGATCAACCATCTGTGGGAATGGCTCCACTCTCCCCTTTAGATATTTGGAAATGATACTCTTGTCCAGTGTGTCACCTGCCGAACCATGCATAGCGGCCCTGGCTCCAAAGTCACCTGATCCCCGCCCACCCATCAATCCCTTTCTACAGGCACCATTATGTCCCAGGTGAGTGCTCTAAACCGACCTCTCAGCCTCCGCCCCTCTGCATTTCTTGTAGACAGAAAGGGATGCTGGGGGCTTCATGTCCACGTATCACTTAGCCCACAGCAGGCTCAAATGACTGAGCCCTGAATTCCATGAATGCTTTTGCCTTGAGGGTGCCGCCTGGGGAGCAGGGATTGGGATCCAGACCCAGCACGGGCTCTACCTTGCTGTGTGACCACAGAGAAGTCCTTATCTCTCTCTGGGCCGGGTTTCCCTTCTGTACAATGAAGCAGTTGGGCTTGATGGTTTCCAGGAGCTCACAGAGCTCTGACAGTGATCACCCCTTTCCCAAACCCATGGAATTTTGGGAAAAGCAAGAAGGTCATCCGAGTTGCTGATAGACAGTCAAGAAGACAACAGAATACAACTGGAATCTTTTATTAGACTAGGAAATATAATTTATTTTGTAAAAATTAATTTTGTTACAATAGGAATGCTAAACCGTATGTACAGGTTGAAGTTTACAGACTAAACAGCGGTGGGATGGGACCGTCCCCGCAGCCCTGGGACACGTAACCATGTCCATGGCCCAGGCAGGGGGCCCAGCCCTTTGCCCCCAGCAGAGCTGCTCCCTGCACCCAAAGTCCTGGTCACCTTCCCTCAGAGGGCATACTAAGGGACCTGGCTCAGCTGCCTGGTTGCTGGGGACAGAGGACCAGAGGGTCCTGGGTCATCCAGGAGATGGAGAGGCCCCCACACCCGCAGGAGGACCCCTGGTCTCTGCGAGAGAAGGCAGAGGAGAGGCACGTAGAAGATACACCGACTGACCCTGTGGATTCAAAGAGGTCACACACGCACACCCAGGTGGGGACATGTTCCTGGGGGGGCACCCTGTTGTGCCTGGAGACAAAAGCACGCACACATGGGGCACGCACACACACATGCACGTGCAAGCACACCCCAGTGATGAGAGAGACACAAACACCAGCGCGAGGCCCCTGCAAGACCCTTGGGGGCCCCTGATCTGCCTCTCGTGGGGCACATGGGCCACGGGTGGCGGCCGCTTAGGTCGGAATAAGAGGAGAAATCCTGACCTCCCTCAGGCAGGCAGTGTGGGGACACAGCCACGGTAGCCTCAGGAGAGGACTGGTGGATGGAGCCAGCACACCTTTTCCAGGCGTTTCTTATAAAGCCAGACAGTTTGAACCCTCCCAGGAGGCTCCAGCCAATTGGTTCTGTGCTCCAGGCCCTGGTACACAATTTCTGGAAATCAGCTGAGAAATGGCACGTTGGTGGCTGGTCTGGCCTCATCCACCAAGAGCTCCCATCCTGGGTGCTGAGCAGGTGGGGTGGGGAGGAGGGGCACGGCAGATGGCAGCCGACCTCCACCCACTAGGGTTCCCACTAGGCCCCTAGAACGACCATGTGTCAGAACCCAAAGGGAGTCAGACAGCAGCTGCAGGTATGAAAAGGAGATGAGGCCCAGAGAGGGCAGTCCTATGCCTGAGGTCACACAACAGTTTAATGGCACATCTGGTCTTCGGACTCCAGGCTGCCCGGGGGTCTTTTAGAGACGGATGGGGAGGGCACCGGGAAAGCCCCTGTGGCACTGGTCAGGCTGCTGTCACACAGGCCCGCACAGCTCAGGCTAGGACGCATCAGGGACGCGGAGCCCACAGCAGACGGGCACCCTTGGCAGGGAAGGCTCGCTGCCTTTGAGGCACGCCACTCAGGCACTGGGATCCAGAGCTGTCGTTGCCCCGCCCCGAATGCAGGCCTGGCCCCTTCAGCAGCCCTGAGAGAAGAAATCCTCTCTCAAACCAAGCAGGACTCTGTCTGCCTGTGGCTAAGCTACCCCCCAGGGGGGTCGGTAGGTGGTGAGAACCCCCATAAGCCCCAGAGTCCACGGCAGGGAAGGGTAGGCTGGGGACACCGGCTGGGACTGGAGCCCCAAAACCTGCTTTCCTCCCAGGAGACCAGGCTTTTCAAAGGGCAGGATATGCCCAGGCTGGTCCCAGTAGCTGCTCATGGACCCGCTGGGGCAAGCCCTGGGGTTAGCGCCCGCACAGAGCTTTGGGGGCGGGGGGAGCTGGCACTGGCTTTGCCCTGGGTGCCAAGGAGGAGAGAGAGGCCTGTGGTGAGGCCTCTGTGCCAGCTGTAAGAACTTTGTCCCAGCCATTGTCAGCCAGTCAGAAAGAGACCTTGATCTGATGGCCCCGTGGAGCTTCCCGGAGCAGGCTGGCCAGGGGGTACCAGCCCGTCCACTCTGGCAGCCCTGCCTGTTAAAGCTCGCTTCAAGACCCCCCAGACTGCAGGGGGAGGCTGAGAACCAGGCTGAGGGAGGTGCCGGTAGAGGTCAGAGCTGGGAAAACAGGCCTCCCCAGGTTCTCCTCCACTGGGGGAGGAGGGGTGTAGCACACAGCCAGGCACCCACCTCCCTGCCTCCTGGACTGGAAAGGCTGACTGCCGACATTCTTCAAACCACATCCCTTCTGTTTTATAGATGAAGCTCCCAGCCAACTGAGGCTGGAGAAGACCAGTTTCTGGATTCCTGGGCATTAACAGAACGCCAATGCGCTCCCGCCCCTCTAGTCTAGGCGCTGCTAGGTGGAGGGATGACCGGGCTGGTCCCACCCTGGGGTGAAGGAGAGAAGTGTCCAGAGGAGACTCTGTCTTCCCCCACCCCACTTCGTTCTCTGCTTAGGCCCCACTTCTGGGTCCCGCTCCCTTCCCCAGGAGCTACCAGACAGGGACACGGGAAACACTGTCCCTGGCTCCCAGCTGGCCTGGCCTGCCCACACTTTCTACCCCAGGGCCTCTTAACCTGGACTCCTGAGGAGCCTGGGGAGCCTGTGGGAGCCCTGCCTGGGGAGGTGGTGGGTGGGAGGAGCCAGCCCACTCCAAACCTCAGGGCTCCTTGGCTTTATAGACTCAGCACCTGCTTAAGATTTTAGAGGGAAATATGGTACCATAGCTAAAACCCCATTTGACCCTGTACAACTGGGGAAACTGAGGCCTTGTAGGACTTAATCTAAGATGGAATCTTTAGCAGCAAGGTGTCCCTGTTCTGTCTCTCTCCCTGATAATCTCTCTCTCACACACGCACACACACGCACACACGCTCACTCCTGGCCAGAACCACGAGCAAGCCCACACTCATCCACACTCAAGAAAAGAGTTTTCTATTTTTTCTGTGTTGTTTTTCATTTTCTTTTTTTTTTTTTCTTAAAAAGGACTTATCCAAATATCTGGATAATAAATCATGTGCGTTTCCTAAGAAACTGGGTTTTTCTTTTCCCTTGTGGTTTTGGTGTTGCTCTTTTTCTTCTTGGAGCCTGACTAGCGGTCTGAAGTTTCTTTCTTCCTTTCCTTTTCCTTTTTGCTTTGGACAGGAGAAAGCAGTTCGTCTGAATTGTACTTGACTCTTCAAAGAGGAAAATGGTGTGGAAGGAGAAGGGGGCTCGGGGGGAGGGAGAAACCAGGAACCGAGGGAGAAACTGAAGGACGAAACTAAGACAAACATAACCCAGAGCCCCCGGGGCGGCGGTGGCAGGTGGGGTGGACGGAGTGGGGAGGGCCACCTCCTGGCCCCCTGGGCTGCCTCCAGAGGCCTCAGGGTGATTTCCGCACAGAGATCTGAGGGCAGGAGGGACAGCAGAGGGTGAAGAAGGAGGTGGGTCCTCCGGACAACGGAGTACATGGATTTGCTAAGGCTGGTTGTGGTCTGGAGTGGGGCGAGGGGAGGAGGAGGGGGCGACTCTGGCTGTGAGCTGGGGGGCAGTGGAGGCCGCACCACCTCTCATGAGGCTGCCCGGCGCCTCCCTGCGCCTGTCTCCTGCCCGCCCTCCCAGCCCATGGTTCCGGGGCCTCTCAGCAGTCCCCATCAGTGGCCATGGCCACCAGCATCTCACTCTTGCCCATCTCCTCCAAGGCACTCGCCAGGCTGTTGAGGTCCCCGTCGTCCTGCTGCAGAGCTTCCCAGAGGTCCAGGATCACGCCTGTGGGGCTCGCTTTGGTGGCAAAGTAATTCAGGTACCTGGCGGAGGGAAGGAGAAGGCCGTCGGGCTCCCCAAACACCCAGCACCTCCTGGGAGCTTGGAAATGGAGAGCACCGGGAGGTGGGAAGACTCTGTGGTCCCACAATCCTGGGTCCTCTGCTTGGGGGGCTGTGTGGCCCTGGGCAAGCCACTGCTCCTCTCTGAGCCTTGGGCTCCTCCTCTCTAAAACCCAAACTGTCTTGCTCATTGTCAGCCATCATCCCTGGTGGTACCACCACTGAAAGACACTGGCCCCCGGAGAGGCTGTCCAAACCTAGCCTTCCATTCTTTCCTGCTCCCGCATCTGTTCCCTGCTTGGTCTTGCCCTCCACACTCTCCTGAGAGTAGAAACAAAGCCTTAGACGCTTTGCAAAGCCCATCCGTTTCTAGTCCTGTACGTGGCATCTGCTCACTGCAGGTTTATTAAAGGGCTTCTCAGTAATATAACGTAATAATAAGGACTATTGTTGCCATGGTATTTATCCAGCATTTTAAGTTCTCCAGAAGGGCTTTGACACCAAAATATACTGTCACCGGCAAACATTTCCAGAACACCTGCTCTGTCCTGGGCACGGGGGTGTAAGTGGTGATCACAGCGGGGGTCCCAGCTTCCCCTGGTTCCCACGGGCCAGCGCCCTGAGCATGGCGCTCCTCAAGGATGGGCTTCGGCTTCTTGGATTTAGCACACCCGAGCCTGAGCTCCTGACCTACCGCAGATGGAAGGATCTGATCCCGGACTGTGGGGCTGCCTGCCCCACCTGCGCCCTGGGGACAAAGGGAGGCCGGGGTGGGGCGGGCCCGGCCCAACACCCACCTGTCCATGGAGAGCTTCTGCGCCAAGAGCCGCCAGTCGTTGCCCCGAGAGTTGGGGGCGTCCAGGCTGTTGCATATCTTCTGGCGGATGGACAGTGGAATCTTGAAGGCGTAGGGTCCCAGCTGGGTGGTGACCATGCTGCCAGGGGCAGAGCAGAAGGCATCCAGGGAGCCGGCAGGCGTCTGGAAGAGCAGGGGGCAAGGTGAGAGGGGCAGGGGGCGCCCCGCTGCACAGCACTGGCATCTGTCCCTCCAACCTTCCTGCCCGGGGACTGTGAGCTCACGGAGGTTCCGGTCACCCCCCATGCTCGGGGAAGGCTCCACCTACTCAGTCAGAGGCCTCCTCTCCCGGAAGGTGAGCTTCCAAGGGCCAGGGCTGCACGCGCAAGCCCAGGCCTCGGGGCGCAGTGTGCTCTCGCACCCGCCCGGGCTCCCGCTGATGCCCTCTCAGGATTACCGAGCCACGAGGAGCCTCAGCCACGCTTTAATCCGCCCAGAGCCACTTCCACACGTGTGGAAATGAAGTCTCGAAAGGGGAAGTGACTTGCCCAGGGTCACGTGCCAAGTTAGGGGCAGAGCTGGGTGGAGGCCTACAGCTGTGCTCTTGACACCGCACTGCAAGGAGGTTCCAGCACTGTGGTCCTGGGCGGCCTGGGTTTTGTAAGCCTCAATCTGGATTTAGAGTCGGGGAGAACCACAGGCCTGGCCCAGTGCTGACCACATCCAAGGTCGACGGTCTCTGTCCTCCCTAAAACCCCACTTTCTGACTTAGTGAGGTCATCTATGTTGCCGCTCGGTAAGCGCTCTGAGCAAAAACTGCCCGAGTCCCAGCTCCGACTTGGGGGGTGAAGGGGACGTATCTTTACGGGAGACAGCATTCCCACCCAGCTGAGTGGGGAGCACGGGGGTCTGAACACCGCATGCCCCGGCCCCACAGAGAGTCTGGCCTCTGGCCTCACCTCTGCCAGCGTGGCGTGCAGCTGGAAGATCTGGCCCTCCCCTTCCACCTGCCGCACACAGATCTTGCAGGTGAGCTCTGCGGCGGCCAGGCTGTGCCTCTCCAGGGTGAAGGTGCAGTGCAGGGCCTTCTGGCTGCCGCTCCAGATGTGACAGAAGGGGATCTCCTGCGGGAGGGGCGGCAGGGTCAAGGACGGGAGGCCAGCTTGCCCTGCCCTCGGGGAATGAGGCTAGCCTCGGGAGTGCGGGGACCTCTCAGGGGCCAGTGCAGGCCTCTCCATTCGGACGGGCAGAGGAAGAAGAGCTGGTCAAGGGCCCTTCAGCTGAGAAAGCGAGCACAGGGGGGAGAAAGCACAAATCTGGATGCGTGAGTGTGTGCGCGTGTGTATGCGTGTGTGTGTGCGTGAGCGTGAGCGTGTTTGTCTGGGCCTGGAAGCCTTGCAGACTCAGTGGTGGTGTGCTGACAGGGGCAGGCACAGGGCTGTGGCTATTCGAGATTCTTCTGCACGGTCTGCCGGGCATGAACACGCTTGGAGATGGTAAGTCCTCTCTGAAAATGACGCGTATAGACATTTGTGTGTGGGCGTGCGTGCAGGGGTGGGGGTGAGTACGGCCGCCAGTGGCACGAGCGTGGGGATGGGCTTCAGGGTGACGGGGTGCATGGAGAGTGGGGTGGGAGGGAGACAGCGACCCGGGGAGGCGGGGCCAAGGCTAGAGGAAGGAGACGGGGCCAAGGCCTGGGAAGGGGCATTGGTCTTCCCTGCACAGCCCCTCAAATGTTCCCGCTTCCCCAGCCTCATGCCCCCAGCTCCTCTGGCCCAGCCCTCACCTGGTACTTGGCCAGCAGCTTGCTCCTCCAGTGGGCGTGGGGGACGTCGTGCAGAGAGAGGCGTAGGTTGTGGTAACTGTCCTTAAACAGCAGGGGTTTGGGCTCCTCCAAGAGATAGCCGCCCAGCGTCCGCTCCAGCTCCAGCACCTCCTGGGGGCCGGGGGCCATGGGAAGGGGGAGCCCATCATACTTGGCCCATGGGTTCTTCCTGCTGCAAGCTGGGGGTCTGGGGACACATGCGGGCAGTGGGAGCCCGGCTGTAGGACTGAGGGCAGGCACCCAGCGGAGCACAGGGCCAGGCATTTGGTAAGTGCTCGGAGAAGACACACCGTGTGAATGGATGCATGAGTGGACAGCTGATGGATATACGGATAGATGACTGGATTTGCACATGACTAGACAGATAGATGGACGAACAGATAGATGGATGCATAAATACAGACAGACAGATGGACATGTAGGTGGACATACAAATGGATTGGTATATAAATAGAAGGACAGATGGAAGGAAAGATGAATGGAGGCTTGGGGATGGCTGGACAGACAGATGGACTGCTGAGTGAATGAGTATACAGATAGATGGGCAGCAAGCTGGATGGATGATGGATGGATGGACAGATGGGGACTGAAGAGATAAGGAATGCCATCAAGCCAAAATGTGGCAGCTTCCCTCCTGACCTCCCCTCCACTCTCTGACCAAAGCTGGACCCTGGCCAGTGCCCCAGTGCTGAGGGATGCAGGCCGCGAGAGCATTTCTCCGAGCCTCCAACCCATTCTGGGCCTTCTGGAATTTCAGGCCAGCCTAGCCCGGCAGAGACACCCACTCTCCCATGAGGCCTTTCCACCTACGCTGCCTCGGTCCCCAACTGGAGTTTGGGACAAGTCACAAGTGACTGGGAGACAGGAGTTGGATGAGACCACAGACCATGGGTGGGGGGCGGCCTGAAGCTACAGGAAAGGGCCCGGGGGCTTCACAGAGGGATGGAAGGAAGGAGGAGGAGGTTTACAGGGGGCCAAGGGGCTGTGCTCTTCCAGTGTCAGGATGAGCCTGAGGACCTAGGAACTCAGGGGACGGCTGGGGAGGCAATGGACAGGGACTTGGAGGCTGGGGGCAGGGGGCGGGGGGCGGGTGCTACTAACACAGGCTCCACGCCTGCCACCATCAGGCTCTACGTGCCCAAATCTGACCCCTTCGCCTTTCTGCCTCCCCTGCCCAAACCACTGGCACCTGCCACAACCCCTCCCTCATTCAGGGGCACCGTCTGTCCTTCTGCGTATACTCGGAACCTGGCTGTCAGCCTGATGCCTCCCCTCTCCCCTTTATCCCATCAGTCACTGGGTTCTGTCCATTCTGTTAACACAGTGGCCAACCCCCTGTCCTCACTGCTGTCACTGCCTGGTGTCCAGGGCCCAGGTGCAGCTTCCCAACTGGCCTGTCTCTTGCGCGCCCATTCCCGCAGCAGAACACAGGGGCTTTCAAAAGAGCGCCTGTGAACAGTGTCCACCGCCTCTATGCCCCCACCCACTGGATCGATCCCAAACTCCTGAATACGGCTCCCAAGGCTGTCGGGGAGTTGAGCCCTGTCCACCTCTCCAGCCCCATCTCTCTCCCTCCGTCACATTTGCACAGCCCCTGCAGGCTTCGGTCACACGCAGCGACCCACCTGCTTTTGCGTTAACGGCTCTGCCAACTGGAATGCCCTTCAGCCTTCTCTGCCTGGCACCCCTGCTTGGCTTTTGGAGCATAGGTCTAAGGTTAACTGTGCTGTGACGCCTTCTGAGACCCTCCCCCTCCCAGTCGGGTGCTCCCCTCGCCCTCCGTCAGGGAGCCCCCATCTCTCTCCCTTTTCTAGCCAGGAGCTTGGTGAGGGCAGAACTGTGCCTGATTCCTCTCTGATGCCATTTCAATGAGCAATGAATGACCGATTCACGGGGCTGATGGTGGAAGAGGGGTACCACGATTTTGGGGTGAAAGGTACCGGAAGGCAGCAGGCAGCTGGTCCGCTGGGGGTGACGCACCCCCGTGTGCCAGCGCTGTGGCCTACCTAAGGTCGGCCTTACCTTCAGGGCTACGGGTGTGTCCTCCAGGCAGTAGACCCTGAGGCTATACTCCAGGGAGGTGCAGAGGGCGGGGGCGAAGATGGCCAGCTGGAGCCGCTTGACCGCCGAGCGGGAGTACGACTCGCCGGTGAACACATAAGTGCCCAGCTGGTCCAACAGGATGTGGCAGGACCTGGCCTCCAGCTGGCAGTAGCAGGGCGTGTTCAGGGTTTCCTCGTCCAGAGTCACCACCTCCTGCAGGGGGACGGCAGGGGGAGGCCTACAGGTCACAGTCAAGGCTGTGGAGAGGTCCACCCAGGTGGGGCCAGGAGAAAAGGGGCTTGTTTTCAGCTTCGGAGGCCTCCCAGAGCAGCTTCGGAGAGTGGGTCCCCCACCCCCCAGCCTCAGCTCCTCACCTCCCAGTGACCCTGGTGGGCCTGGGTCTTGAGCTGGAAGATCCAGTCCCCGGCGCTGACCTCAGCACAGTGGGGTACCGTGAGGATGACGGGGCGGCACAACAGGAGGCCCGTGGGCCCACAGGTCACCGAGGGGCTCAATACTGTCTGGGTCCCTTCTGAAAGCGGGCTGGGGAGAGGGCAGAGGGCAGGGGGGAGGCAGTGAGGGGAGGCCATAAGCTCGGCAAGGGCTGGGACTGGGGGTGGGGCTCCCGCCTCCACCCTGGCTCCTGGGTGGCCCAAGGCAGGTCTCCACCCCCGGGGGCTCCCAGAGGTCAGGGGTTAAGGAGAGGCAGAAGGATGGCATAGGCCTTAAGATCGTTCTCAGGTTTCTGCTGTTACACGGTGAAGTTCTCACAGCCATATCTTTGTTCGCGGTTTCAAAGGTTCTGAGCTCTAAACTACTTTCTAGAAAGCTGCTACCAGTCTAGGCTCCCGAGAGCATGTCATGGGGGGGCCGAGTCCCCACGCTTATGTCAATATGAAGGTTTTACTGTTTGAAAAAAATCTGTAAATTCAAGAAGCAAAACATTCCTAATATCTCCTGACTGTTTGAATTACTATTTCTTTGACTACAAATTAGGCTGTTTTTTCTTTATCTACTGGCCTGTGTGTGTGAGGGCACGCGTGTGTGTGAGGGCGCGTGTGTGTGAGGGTGCATGTGTGTGTGTGAGGGCGCGTGTGTGTGAGGGCGTGTGTGTGTGAGGGTGCATGTGTGTGTGAGGGCGCGTGTGTGTGTGAGGGCGCGTGTGTGTGTGTGAGGGCGTGTGTGTGTGTGAGGGCGTGTGTGTGTGTGAGGGCGCGTGTGTGTGAGGGCGTGTGAGTGTGTGAGGGCGTGTGTGTGTGAGGGTGTGTGTGTGAGGGTACGTGTGTGTGAGGGTACGTGTGTGTGAGGGCGTGTGAGGGCACGTGTGTGTGAGGGCGTGTGTGTGTGTGAGGGCGTGTGAGGGCACGTGTGTGTGAGGGCGTGTGTGTGTGTGAGGGCGTGTGAGGGCACGTGTGTGTGAGGGTGTGTGTGTGTGTGTGAGGGCGTGTGCTTCAGAGAGAGTGTGTGAATCACTTCATAGCCTCTGACCAGTTTTGTAGCGAACTGTTCAAAGCCTCTTTACATAGTAAAGATATTTGTTATAATGTAGCTACTTCGTCAACTGCCCTTCAGTTTCGTGATTTGTCCGGCTGGTCTCGTACATTTTAAGTGTGAATGTAATCAGGTCTGTCGATGTCTTCCTTGGAGAACTACCTCTGGCCTTAGGATCAGGTGCAGAGTGGGGGGTGGTGATATCTGAAGCCAGGGTGGACAGGTAGCAGGCAGAGGAAGAGGAGGGGCAGCCCAGGCTGGAACTGAGGTCTCTCTACTCACAGGGTGTTCTCTGCCTTGTTGATAAGCAGGTACAGCTCATAGAACTTGCCCTGGGGGATGGCTCCACTGGGCACCAGCAGACTGACCCCTAGAGGGAGAGGGTGGTCAGGAGGGAAGGGCCGGAGGAAGTCTCAGAGCTTAGAACAGGGGTGAGGGGTGGGTGGCTCCTAGCTTAGGTCGGGGGGAGAAAGACGTTTCCTGAGAGCCAGGGGGTCAACAGCAAGGGGTGGAGACAGAAGCTCTGGGAATTAGGTACCAAGACAGCCCAGGCCACTGACAGCAGCGGGTCTGTCTGGTACCACAGGGGCCGCTGGCACTGTGACAGGGTATAAAGATGGCAAAGACTCCAAGTCAGAAGGCCCCAATGCCAGCTCCAGCCCCAGATCAGTGTGACACTGGGAAACCATCACGGCTTTGCAACCTGAGATCAGCCCCGCCCTCCCAGTAGTTCTCTGTAGGTCTGTTGAACTACAAAGAGGTATTCTCCCCCACTTAGCAGGTGAGCTTTACAGAATGGCTAGTCCAAGGTTCCGGAACCCGCCTTAGTGGGGCAGAGAAAGGCCTGACCCCAAATCTTCTATTTTATTGTCCTTCCTCCCCCTGGGCCTCATGTTTCCCATCTGAGAAGTGGGACTGGGAAGTCCTATCTTCTGTCGGTGGAGGGGGGACATGCGGAGGCCGGGCCGAGAGGCAAGCGGAGCGGGAGCCCACCTGTGCCGGGGACGCTGAGCCTCCCCCCCAGGCAGCCAAAAGTGCCGCTGACGCTGCTCCCCGGGTCACGGGGCAGGCCCAGGAGCTGCTGGGAGCCGAGGCTGGCACTGTGCAGGTGCAGTAAGTGGGCATCCCGGGTGAAATCGCCCGAGTAAGTGCCGGCCGGCAGGACCCCCAGCAGGTCGGCCCCATCTGGCAGGCCTGGCGCAGAGCCGGTGGTGCCGGAGTTGTAGACCTTGATCTTGAGACTGGGCAAGGGGTCCAGCAGAGGTGAGTTGGTCATGGGGATCTTGTCGGCTGAGTCCTGCAGGGCATACATGGGCCCGCGGTAGACGCCAGCACTGGCCGTGAGGTCCGGAGGCGCGGACGGGTGCAGGAGCTGCGGGTTGTCTGCGGGGTTTGGGGCTATGGTTAGACCCAGCTGTGCCTCACTGGCCGGCTCCTGCCCTCTGCTCCTGCCGGGGGCCCTTCTGTTGCAAAATCCCACTCAAATGTCCAGCTGCCAAAGGCTCAAGGGCCATCCGCTGCAGGAAGCTTTGGGGACTCACCACCTGAGCTACTCCTTCCCTCTTCTCTGGGTCCACCAGAGCGTCTCTCTGATCTACACTCATCCAGTTATCTGCACAGCAAAGTCTAGAAAAACCTCCAGAGGGAGCAGGACCCCTGCTCTGGTCTGGCCGGTCTGGCTGGCTGCCATGCCCCTCTGGGTGCCCCAGGCTGCATCTGCCACCCGAGGTATGCCCGGTGCTTACTGGGCCTCGCAGTCTTGAAGTTGACGGGGTGGAAGCCACCAGTGAGGGCGGCGGATGAGTCGGTGATGTCCGTGTCGAAGTCCCGGCAGTGGCGGCGGTACACCACCACCCCCACCACCATGAGGACGCCCACGACGACGAAGGCGGACACCACGAGCCCCGCATACAGCGCCACGTCCCCCGAGGCCTCCAGCACTGCGGGCACAGGAGGGCTGCGTGAGACCCAGGTCCCGGGGCAGAGACCCAGGTGCCGGGACAGACCTGTGCTATGCTAGGTCCTAGTCAGAGCACCACCACGACTGGCCGGGGACCTCAGGCAAGCCTGAACCGCTCTGCGCTTCAGTCTCTGCCGAGTAAAATGGTCTCAAGTCCCCTGCCTTGCTTCCCTCCCGGTGCAGAAAGACAGGCAGAATGACTCGTGGTCAGTCCCAACAGTGAACTCATGGCTCACTGCTGAGAAAGAGACAAGGGCTGTGGCTCCGTCTGTCCTGCCCCGGCCAGGAAGTTAACTCAGGGCCCCACTGCAGCCTCAGCACATCCTCAGGCCGGAGGTCCCGGCTCCCAGAACTCTCTGCAAGCAGCTGTCCTGAGCTCAACTTGCAACCTATGCTTGGGGCGGGGGGGGGGGGGGGGG
>NW_024426885.1:54028794-54061981 GCF_017311325.1 Ursus maritimus
GAGCCCACCTGTGCCGGGGACGCTGAGCCTCCCCCCCAGGCAGCCAAAAGTGCCGCTGACGCTGCTCCCCGGGTCACGGGGCAGGCCCAGGAGCTGCTGGGAGCCGAGGCTGGCACTGTGCAGGTGCAGTAAGTGGGCATCCCGGGTGAAATCGCCCGAGTAAGTGCCGGCCGGCAGGACCCCCAGCAGGTCGGCCCCATCTGGCAGGCCTGGCGCAGAGCCGGTGGTGCCGGAGTTGTAGACCTTGATCTTGAGACTGGGCAAGGGGTCCAGCAGAGGTGAGTTGGTCATGGGGATCTTGTCGGCTGAGTCCTGCAGGGCATACATGGGCCCGCGGTAGACGCCAGCACTGGCCGTGAGGTCCGGAGGCGCGGACGGGTGCAGGAGCTGCGGGTTGTCTGCGGGGTTTGGGGCTATGGTTAGACCCAGCTGTGCCTCACTGGCCGGCTCCTGCCCTCTGCTCCTGCCGGGGGCCCTTCTGTTGCAAAATCCCACTCAAATGTCCAGCTGCCAAAGGCTCAAGGGCCATCCGCTGCAGGAAGCTTTGGGGACTCACCACCTGAGCTACTCCTTCCCTCTTCTCTGGGTCCACCAGAGCGTCTCTCTGATCTACACTCATCCAGTTATCTGCACAGCAAAGTCTAGAAAAACCTCCAGAGGGAGCAGGACCCCTGCTCTGGTCTGGCCGGTCTGGCTGGCTGCCATGCCCCTCTGGGTGCCCCAGGCTGCATCTGCCACCCGAGGTATGCCCGGTGCTTACTGGGCCTCGCAGTCTTGAAGTTGACGGGGTGGAAGCCACCAGTGAGGGCGGCGGATGAGTCGGTGATGTCCGTGTCGAAGTCCCGGCAGTGGCGGCGGTACACCACCACCCCCACCACCATGAGGACGCCCACGACGACGAAGGCGGACACCACGAGCCCCGCATACAGCGCCACGTCCCCCGAGGCCTCCAGCACTGCGGGCACAGGAGGGCTGCGTGAGACCCAGGTCCCGGGGCAGAGACCCAGGTGCCGGGACAGACCTGTGCTATGCTAGGTCCTAGTCAGAGCACCACCACGACTGGCCGGGGACCTCAGGCAAGCCTGAACCGCTCTGCGCTTCAGTCTCTGCCGAGTAAAATGGTCTCAAGTCCCCTGCCTTGCTTCCCTCCCGGTGCAGAAAGACAGGCAGAATGACTCGTGGTCAGTCCCAACAGTGAACTCATGGCTCACTGCTGAGAAAGAGACAAGGGCTGTGGCTCCGTCTGTCCTGCCCCGGCCAGGAAGTTAACTCAGGGCCCCACTGCAGCCTCAGCACATCCTCAGGCCGGAGGTCCCGGCTCCCAGAACTCTCTGCAAGCAGCTGTCCTGAGCTCAACTTGNNNGTGGGGGGGGGGGGGGGGGGGGGGGAGTGCAGGCGGAGAAGGAGCAGGAGGGGATGAGATGCAAGGTGATGGGGTGGAGAGGAGGTGAGCAGGCGGAGGGGCTCAGGGAGGCCACCCACGGCTACACTTCCCTCCCCCAGGTGGGGGGAGGCTGCCACACAGCTGCAAATAACTCCATCTGGGCCAGGCAGGCAGGTGTCAGGGTCCAGAGGCAGGGTCTACACGGCAGAGCCATCGAACCGCGCTTTCCACACGATGCATGTTCTGTGTCTGTGTCGTCCCACATGATCGCCACTAGCCCCGTGTGGCTAATCAACAACTAAAATGTGGCCGGTGTGACTGGGGAACTAAGTCTTTAAAATTGTATTATTACATTTTAACTAAGTTAATAGGAAGTTGAAAGAGCCACACGTGGCCAGTGGTTAGCACGCTGGGCAGCACACAGGCGGAGCCTCAAGACACCTGCTCTGCCCTCCTTTGTTTTGGGAGCGCCAGGAAGCACATGTCCCGTCTCCCCTCCTGGGGCGGGGGTGGCCCTCCGGAAAGTAGGCCTGCTTTCCCTGCCTGGACCCTACCAAGCCCCACTTCCCTGGTGCAGACTGAGACTTCGGGGAGGGGGAGAGGGGGTGGCTCAGGGCTGGTGGCTGCCCGCTTCTGCCACCTTCTGGCCCCATCTCTCCTCAGTGGCCCTCATTCTTAGGCTCCCCAGAGGATCCTGGCCCCTGGGACACCTGCCAGAGGAGGCCCTCAGGGTTTGGCTCTGCCTCCTGATGTTCTCCCTGACCGCTGTGAGCTGGGCCCAGGGCCTCGCTGCTGATGTGATGATTCTGGAATTATCTGGGAATTATGGCTCAATTACCACAGCCAATCGGCCCGAGCAGCTTTACCGCTCTCGAGCCGCCCCGCCCCTTGGGGCTGACACCGGGCAGCGGGTTTCCCGGAGAACCTAGGCCTGCTCTTGGGGGTACAGTAAGGGGCACGGGTTGACGGTGTGGGCCTGAGTGCTGGCTCTGTCACAGAGAGGAAGGCCGAGGGCACAAAGCTAAGAGCACCAGCTTTGGCCACATAACAAGTGAGGTTCAAATGCTGCCTGGATCCCCGGGTAAGCCCCTTCCTCTGACACCCATCTTCTCCCATCACGGGAGGGTCGGGACAGTGTCCTTTCTGTCAGCTGTGGGTCTGCCTGTCTGCATGTGACGGAGGCCGGGACGCGTGCAGCCCTAGGGGCCGGGGGACCCCATGGAGGGTTGGTGAGGGGCCACCTTCAAGTCTCCCTGCCCCCACCCTGCCCTGCAGCCCACACCCTGGAAAAGCCAGCCAAGGAGAGCCAGGGATCCCCCAGAGGAAAGAGGACAGCCATGAAATGGGACTTACGGTGGCTTTTGGGGTCACTTAGAGTTTTCTTATCTGTCGAGGGAAATAAAGGGAAAGACAATGACATAGATGGCGAAGAAAGGATGGTGGAGGTGACAGGAAACGCGCAGATGAGATGATGCACGTGGCGGGTGGGCAGAGGCCCCAGGGACTGCTCCACAGCAGCCGGCACCTGAGGCCTGGGGCGGGCTGGGGGGGCCCCCTCGTCCGCCTTGAGCCCCCACCCCGGGGAGGCCCCCGCCGTCCCAAGGACTCACTCTGCACGCACAGCCCGTCCGTGCAGTTCTTGGAGTCAAGCAGGGTCCCGCTGCAGTCTCGGCCTCCGTTCTGGGGTGGGGGCGCCATGCACTCGCGGCTGCGCCAGTGGGCGCACTCGGTGCTGCAGGCTGACCACTTGCTCCACTCCGTCCACGCTCCGTCCACTGCGGGGGCACGGCACACAGAGCGTGGGACAGCGCACGCGCGGTTAGGCCATGGAGCACAGCCACGGACCGCGCACGCGCACTACGGCAGGGGAGGGACCCAAGACACGCAAGGCACACGGAGAGATCCACCCCCGGCCACGCGGCCCTGTGCCAGCGCGGCCAGGGGTGCTGACAGGGACTCGAACCTGGCAAACACCCCGCATTGTTCACACAAAAACCTGAGCCAGGACAAAACCAGGCATGCGAGGGCCCACAGACAGGGACGCACAGGGTGAGGCGAAGACGAGAGGATGAGAGGACCTTTGCAGGACTAGGGGTGGCGGTCAAGATGTGTCTAGCTCAAGGGCAGGAGCACAGGCTCCTCTGACCCCGGGCAGCGCTGGGACCCCAGCCCTGGAGGCCGACACCGAAAGCCCGCAGCCTGGAGGGCAGAAGAGCCCACCCCTCAGACGGCAGCTCAGAGCCTCTGTCTGTCTCTCCAGCAGCCGGCATCCTGTCCGGCCTGCTCCGCCGGCCGCTGGCCCCAGGACAAGCACCTTCCGCCCCCCACCGTGCAGGTGGAGTGGCCACCCTGAGTGCGGCAGCCGCCACAGCACAGAAAGCAGGGCTGGAACCGGGGTGGGTAGGATGCCAGCCGGCCTGTGGCCTTACCTGGGCACACGGTGGTGCAGGCGGTCTTCTGGAAGGCCTGGCCCTCACAGAAGGCGCCTCCATTGAGTGGGGCCGGGTTGGTGCAGGTCCGGGTGCGCTTCTGCCAGCCACGGCCACAGCGGTTGGAGCAGGGCGACCACTCTGCCCAGCTGGACCAGCCCCCGTTCACTGCAAGGGCAGCGGTGTCACCTCCTTGGCCTGGCTCTGCGACCTGTGGGCTGCTAACCCCATCTGCATTCCCGACGAGGCCCTTCTGCGGAGGCCTGGCCTTTCCTAACTGGACCCCTCCCTGCTCTAGCACTGGGGACAGATCTGGGCTGCAGCTGCCAGCACCAGAGGGGCCCAGTGAAGTCACGGTCTACTCCCAGCCTCATTGCACAATGGCAAACGTAGGTCCGGAGAGGGCTACGCTTACCCAAGGTCACCCGGTAACGGAGGACCTGGGACTGGAACCCCATATAGAGTTCTTTCTACCACACTCGAGGCATCTCAGCTATGGCTCTGCCCCTCCCACCCAAGGGAACAGCAAGGAATAGCCCACAGGCCTGGGCGGCGGTTCCTCACTCTGCTGGGACACCAGGCTTGGGTATGAAGATACTGATGGGGCCCCGTTCCAACCGTCAGCCCAGGAGTGCCTGACTTGACCGCTAGCTTTGCTGTGTGATCTTGGGGAAGGGACCTGCCCTCTCTGGGCCTCAGCCTCCCAGCTGCCCACCAGGGTCCTGCTGGCCTCCTGGGTAGGACGCGGGGAGGTGGGCAGATGGCCCAGGCTCTCCCGTGCCCCTGGCTAGGCTGCCCCCTGTGGGCCTGTACCGTAGACGGTGACGGTGGCCGTGGTGCTCCGGCGCTTGGCTACGATGTTCTTGGCCACACAGGTGTAGTTGGCCGTGTCTGACAGGCGGGCCTGGCGGATGATGAGGTTGTGGTCGATGGTGAGCAGGAAGTTGGTGTCCTGGGTGGGGTCGATGATGTCCTCGTTCTTCAGCCACTCCACCTGCAGGAGTGCGGTCGGGGGGCGTGAGGGCCTGGTGCCTACTCACCTGCATCTTGGGGAGTGGGTCCCCTGTGGGGGGGGAAGGGAGGGCGGCCATAACCAGGACAGCAGTTCTATCCGTGTAAGCCCACGGCGGTGACGTGGTCAGGCAGGCCCTCCACGGGCCGGGCACTGTGCAGGGCAGTACGGAACCCAGGGGTTGTGACAACCTCCCACCAGCTGGACGGCCTCAATTGCATCAAACGTAGGGCAGCATTTATTGGTATCTACCCCACAGGGCGGTTACGAGGATTAAATGAGTTAGTATGGAAAGTGGAGAATAGTACTTGGCTCCCCATAAGCACAAACTTAGCATTAGCTGGTAGTGTATGACTTCACCATTAAGGCCAAGGCCACGTGGGGTGCATCCGCGCTCAGACCCACGTATTATGAAATCCTTTGGTGTCCATAAGCTGGGACTTTGGCTTCTGGGTGGGGAAGGAGGATTGGGCCACAGGCACTTCCCTTGCAAGAGACTGAGCCCGTGGCCTGCCCAAGTAGCCCTTGGGGATCTTGCCCCAGCTCTGCCCCAGCCCTCGGGGTTATGCCTGTGGACGGCCCGGCCCGGGTCTAGCACATGCTGAGTTCTGCAGAGGTGACAGTTCCCTTCTCTGTCTCAAGTCTCTATATTCCCATCTATGAGATGGGGAGAGCTCTGGGAGGCTGAGACACTGTGGCTGGTAGTCAAGACCATGCCTGGCTGTTCTCTGCTGTGGCTAGTATTCCCCTTGCCCCCGCTCACCTCAGCCACAGGCACCCCCTCTGGTGGGCGGCACTGCAGGAGAACCTCCTGGTCCAGGGCCACTTCCTTGCCCAGAGGCTCCTGATCGAAGTTCTTGCGCAGGTCTGGGAGAAGGACGAGGGGTCACCAGGCACAGTGAGGCAAACCGAAGCCTGAAGTGCCCCACTCAGGCCACTAGGTGGCAGTGCACACCAAGGGAATGAGCTCAATGTAGAGCATCTCCTCTTCTCCAAAGTGGGGGCCTCACTGGGTGGAGTTGGGGGAACAGGTTTCCCTCCCTGACTCTGGGATCCTAAGCACATAACAACCCAGGACGGTGAGGAAGCAGGCAGCTCCCTTATACAGAAGTAGGTGAAAGGGGCCGTTAGAAATCCCGAGGCCAGAGGTGGCCCAGGTGCTGGGTCTAGGAGCTTCTTCTGAGTGGGCACCCATGGGCCCTGACATCTCTGACGGATGCCCCCACCGAGGATGAACTTCCTCTCCAGGGGGCACAGGCAAGGGGAAGGGGCCCGGAGCAGCAGGGTGGGGGTGTCGGGACGGCGTACATGCGATGCGGACATAGGCCCGGCGACTCTTGGTGGTTCCAGCAGAGCTCCAGGCCACGCACTGACACCAGTAATCCTCCAGCCCGAACAGCTCCTCCACCTGCTGCCGTGACACCTCGATCTGGACCTCCCGTACCCGCAGGCCTGAGAGGGGGACACGGGTGTCAGCAGGGGGCAGGTCTGAGGCTGGGAAGCAGGGACATGGCACCGGGACATCGGTCTCTCTTCTGCCAAGTGCCTCCCATTTCCATCTATTTCCCTGGCCTGAGCCGCCACCGCCACTCCCCTGGAGACTGCCCCTGTGCCATCCACGTCCTGCCCTAAAGCCAGTGTGTGCTCTTCAAAAGGCACAAATGCCAGGTCACTCCCCTGGTCGTGCCTCCAGTGCTCACAGCACAAAGACCTCGACCCTCCACATGGCGAGCAGGACCTACACCGTCTATCCGCTATGGCCTCACGGGGCATCTCCCCCCCAGCCGCAGGGCCTTTGCACACCCAGTTCCCTGCCTGGAACTCTCTTCTGTTCCCCCTGTGCCTGATGGACTCCCCGTCACCATCAGCTCTGGGTCGGGCTGCACTTCCGGAGGGAAGGCCCCTCTGACCCTGCACCCCCCCACCCACTGTCAAAGTACCACACTGAGCATGACTGGGCTGTGCAGTTCTCTTTCCCTGCCCAGCCTGGTTTCCCCACAGCACTGACCACTCTCTGGAACTGTATCCTCTATGGATGTGGTCATGTGTTAATTATATATTTCCTGCAGGAGAATAAAGCAGGGCTTTGCCCTGTTTACTGCTGGAGCCCAGGACCTGGCACAGAAAAAGGGGTTCCACAAAGATGTGAAGAGAGCATGTGGCCTCTCTCTGGTTAGGAGCTGGCGCTGGTGGGAGGCCCCTCTTCCTGGGAGCCCTCCAATCTCTCAGTAGCTCCCTGCCAGGGCCTGGAGGCCTCTCCAGATAACTGGTCCACCAGCCGGCCCAGAAAGGATCAGTCACTCTTCTGCCAACCCTCGACAAAGCCTCTTAGGCTCAGAAAAGGAGTGAACCCTTCTGGATTAGGATGCCCATCCACAGCTCCTCCCCAAAGCCTGTGGGAGGACTGCGAGGCCTCCTCCTCCAGGAAGACCTTCCTGACTACCCCCATTTCAGAATCCCTAAAGCTGCTCCTCCCTGCCATGTGTCCCAGCTCATCCTCTCATGCTTACACGTGGGTTCTGACAAGCCCCTCGAGGGCAGGCCTGTCAACTGTACACTCTGTGGTACTGTGGCCCGGTGGTCAAGTAGGGTTGGATGGCTGGGCAGGTCTGAATCCTGACCCAACCTCACTCCCCAGCTGTGTGACGGTTCCCTCAGTTCCCTCATCATAGTAAGACACTCGGAGTAAACTCTAAATGAAGCATGACAATCACTCCACCAAGCACCCAGCCAAGGCTGAGCACAATCTACTCTGGAAGGTCCCTTGGATCTCATCCAGCTCCTTCCTTCCACTTGTGAAGAAACAGAGGCTGAGCGGGCTGGGGGCAGGCCCGAAGTCCCCCCTCAAGGTGCCAGCACAGCCAGATCAGCTATTGGCGCCTTGCCCTGATTAGAGCTCTATTCCCAAACGCATGATGTCTTTGGACCTCTCCTAGCGAAGTCCATTGCCTTAACTCTCCTGGGTCATGGGGTAGGATGGCCTTTGCACTAGGAGCCCAGACAGTGAGGAAAACCCCAGGGATCTAAATGGGAGGGGGCTGGGGGTCTGCCATCGGGGAGCACCAGGACGGAAGAGGCTTCTTCTGGGGGAGTGGCTCTGCCTGCTCGCAGTGGCTGCCCGGAGTCCTGGCTCGACAAGCGATGCTGTGTGGCCCAGGCCAGCACAGCCGGGACCTCCGCCCCTCATTCACCAGGCTGTGAAACTGGAAGTGGGGGGCCCTCTCCCAGGGGTCATCCATCCGGAAGCACGCAAAAGCTGGACAGACAAATCATCACCCAGTGGGGCTCACCACCTTGGTGACGGTCACCAGCAGACAGAGAGGGGACAGGGACCTTCAGTCTCCCAGACCTGGGCCTCAGCACCAGGTATCCCCCCTCTGGCATCAAGGCGACCTAGCAGGGCTTGGGCTGCTTTGCCCCAACCTGGCATGAGCCGCTGAGAGGAGGCTCATCTTGCCTCTTCTGGCCCCCAACTGTCATCCTCTGCTCTTCCAGGGCCTCTGAGAGTGCCAGGGTGGGGAGCAGGAGACTAAGGTGGAACCAGCCATACCACCGCCAAGAGAGGGCCCACAGGACTGCGGTCTATCCTTTGTCGCTAATGCGGACAAGAGTGCCCCAATTTCTGGGGCTGGCAGGGGAGCGCCTGGTAGCAGGGGAGTAGGAGCCATGCTGTTACTATTACTCGTAAATGCAGGGTTTGTGAGAGGCCCCAGCAGGGTACACCATCCCCCTGCTCGGTCTGGACCCCTACAACTGACCTCCGGAACCAGGCCAGTGGGGCTCAGGGGGACAGAGAAATAAGGACAGGTTTCAAGAGGAAAGAGGCCAAGAAAAAGCCAGAAAGAGGATGGAAGAAATGGGGTTTACTGAGTGCCTGCTAGGTCCTGGCACTGTGCTCAACACTGTGCAGGCCCCACCGTGTTCCACCCCCACCCGGACCTTCTGTTAACATCCCAGTTTACAAGGAGAGGAAGTGGGGCTCAGAGAGGGTGAGGGACTTCCCAGAGTCACAGAGTCAGAGAATGGGGGCAGCGGGGGTATGATTCTTTTTTTTACATTTTCTTTTAAAAATTCCTTATTTTATTTTAGTTTTTAGACTTTGGGGGAGCATGAGACTCCAACTCTATTTTCTAAAATTCTTTCACCAAAATGTTGGTAAAAAATATATATATATAATATATAACCTAAAACTTACCATTTCAACGTATACAGTTGAGTGGCATTAAGTACATTCTGGGGTATGGTTTTAAGCCTGGGTGGTTCTGAAATCTGCGAGCTTTTCACAGAAAAATAGAAGTTGGAAGGAGGGAGAAAGGAGAGAGAGTGAGAGAGAGTATGTGGAGGGGGAGACAGACATGCGGAAGAAAGACGGACAGAGAGAGACAGGGGTGAGAAGGGAGAGGCGGGAGAGACAGAAGGAAACAAGAGAAGGCTGAAAAAGGAGGGAGAGAAAAATGAGGGAAGAGGTGGTAGCAGCAAAACCAAAGGTGAGGGGGGCTGTGGGGCCAAGGGCCCCCAAAACCCTGGCCCGGCTGGGGCTGCCTGACACTGGCCACCTGCAGGTCACCAGCAGCGGCGGTGGCCCCACGGGCAGCCCCCTCCCCGGCCTGAGCCCTGGAAAGGACCCCTGAGGGGCCTGGGGAGACAGAAGCCCCCACCTGGCCTCGGAGGCACCGCTGGGGGTGCCCGGGACCCAGGAGTCCTGGGGTGACCAGACGAGTGGGGCAGGCTCACCCGTGGCCTCATCCAGGCCCTCCTGCGTGACATGCTCATTCTGGCTGACCCACTCGCCGTTGCACTTGAAGTAGATCTGCGTGGCGGGGAAGGCGCGGCAGCGCAGCTCCACCGGCTTGTTCTTCACGATGTAGGCGTCCTGTGGCTCCTGGAGGAAGTGGGGCAGGGGCTCAGCCGGCGCCGACGGGAAGGAGTCGGGGAGCACCTCGCTGCCAAAGTCCGTGCCTGTGGAGGGAGGAAGGGCTCTGTGAGGCTGCAGGCTAGGAGCAGGGGTGGGCGGCTGGAGACCAGCCGGGATGCCCTCTGTGACCTGGGCAAGGTCTGGCACTCCTGGGGGCCTCAGTTTCCCTGTCCCCCCCAGCCCTACAGAGCTTGTGTTTTGGAGCCAGTCCTAGCTCTCTGATCCTGCGTGATTCTACTTCTTTACAGATAGAGATGTCAGGGGGCCCGGAGAGCTGCAGTGACCCATCTGGGCGAGGATACCCCTCTAGCCCTCCCCCGTGTCCCCTGCACTGGACCTACTGAGCCTCCTTCCAGTTGCCCACGGTGATGTCACAGGACGTGAAGGGCTGGAATGGGGCTGAGGCCCGAGCACAAAGCAGACCAGCTCTGCCTGGAAGCCACAGCTGCCCTTTGCAGCCCCGGCCAGCCAGGCTGGTGGACATGGGGAGACAAGCCAGGACCCAGAGAGGCGTGAGGTGGGGTGAGGGGGGTGGCTGCACCGGACCTGGATTCCTCGGTGCTTCGCCCCCGGCACGGCCTCCTTCTCCAGGATGCCCAAGGCAGGCCGCAGCACGGAGGGGGAGCCCACTTCCCCAGCAGCCTTTACACAGAGCCTCCCCTCTGGGCTGGGTCTCTGCTGCACTCCTTAGCCTTTCCCACCTCAGCCAAACCCACACCTTCTACCCTAACAACAGACTAGAAAACTGCAGAGCCTGGGAACGCAGACAGGCTGTGCCTGCAACCATGTCCTCCCCAACAAGGGGCCAAATGGGAAGCCTGGCCCGCCGGCCTCCCGGGAAGAACAGTGCCTCACGAGGTGAGACAAACAGGAAGGGAGAGGGGCCCGCCACTACCAGCGCTGGCAGGGAGGGAAACCAGGCCCGGCCAGCCTATTGGTTCGCCATCCACTCAGGAAAACTGACTTTCCAACACCAAGCGCCAAACGATCAGGTGGCTGCGACAAGCGGTGGGGGGCTCACTGCAGGGGTGCGCACCTGCCCAGCCCCTCACGGCCAGCCACGGCCTGCCACTGTCCCAGCACCCCAGTCCCTCTAGTAGGGTGGGGTCCTAGGAGGCACTCGTCCCCCAACCCAGGAGGCTACGATGGGACATGCTTGGCCCTAGGGAGCCCCCTATGTGCAAAGGGGCCAAGGGACTCTGCATTCTCCAATGAACAAACATGCCATCTCTTTGTGGACCGGAATCTCCTGCTAAGACTTGGGGTGGGGGTGGGGGTGGGCGTTCAGGGGCTCTGAGAACATGCAGAGGTTGTCACTGGCTCCAGGCACTGGGTCCTGGGTGTGTGTGTGTGTGTGTGTGTGTGTGTGTGTGACCTGTGGGAGCAAAGGGGAAGCCAGCAAGAAGGTGTGAATCGAGCTCCATCTAGCATGTTCTGTGTGACCCGAGGACAGCCCTTAAACTCAGAGCTTGTTACTTGTCTCTGAAGATGGCAGGGAGGTAAACACCCTCCCCTGGGCTGTTTTGAGGACCACATGAGCTAGAAAAGCATGAGTGCCCAGGAGGGCCAAGCACATAGTAGGTGCAAGTTGTTGCGTGAAAATGCCAACTAACGCTCGCCTCACATTGGGCACTGCGTTTTTGGTACTTTACACAGTCAGTTTACTTAACCCCTGCAGCAACTCTGTAAGGTATTTATGTTAGTCTTTGGTTTATATGTGGGGAAACTGAGGCTCCAAGAGGTGAAGCAACTTGCTCTAGGGCACAGAGCTCGCAAGAGGCAGTGCCAAGGCCTGAACCCAACAAAGAGACCCCATTGTCTGGGATGCTGCCCAGGACTCCCCCCTGCCTGCCACTGGAGTAACTCCCAGTGAGTGTCCCCGCATCTGAGAATCCTGATAGATCCTGACGCCAGCCAGGATCCCACAACTCCAAGAGCGCTGTCATGAAAGGCTCAGCAAGGCTGCAACCGTCCTTGTTTTGAAACTGAAGACTGTCCGCGTGGGGTAACGACCGACTGAGGCTCCCTGGCTCATGGGCAGCTAAACCGGCAAGAGCACTGAGGATCCCAGGGCTTCTCCACACGCACTTCCCTCTGCCAGGCAGGGAGACGCCTTCTTTGTAGGTAGAAGACTGGTGGCCCCTAGGGTGTGGGCACTGGGGCAGTTGATGGCAAGATAAAACAGTGCCCAGGGAGCTGGACAGTGTCGCCCAGGGGGCTGAGAGCTGATGGAGCCGGGGGGCATGTGGGCAGCAGAGCAACTGCAAGGCTCCCCCCAACCCCCGCTGCCAGCCCCCCTGCTTCAGTCTCAAGCCTGGGGGTGTGAGGCAGGGTGTAGGCTTTAGACTCAGCCACCTCTGGGTTTGAAGTCGCCCTTACCGACCTCAGGCACCTCATCGGTGAAATGGGGGGACCAGGCCTCCCTCTGGGGGGGTGGCAGCCACCAGAGAAGGTGCATGGGAGCCTGTGGGTCCAGGCACCTGCTAGCTCTCCCTTCTAACCGTGCGGCCCCCGGCCCCCGGGTGACGGCTGCCTGGGCTCTCTGTGGCACTGCAGGCTGTATTTATGACTTTGTTCTATAGCCCTAATGCGGCTCATTTATAAAGCAGGCGCAGACGCGGCGGAGGAAAGTAAACACGAGACATCCATTAGTGCAGCAGGGCCCGCGTCTGGCGGCCCCTGGCCCCGCCCTCCCTGCCCCAGCCCTCCTCTCCACCCTGGCACAAAGCTCCTCTCTGGCCTTGGCAGGGATGCGGCTGGGGATCCTCATCGATGCCTCTCCGGCCTGGCGTGCAGGGTGGCTCTCGATGCAGCTACTGCCCGGTTGCAACGTCCCCGCCCCCCAGGCGTCTTGGACTCGGACTCTGCCAGGAGACCAGAAGGACCAGGTCTGACCTGAGAATTCCTCCCCAGGCGGACCACCGGCAGACTACGTGCTTGCCTGGCATGTAGCAGGTGCTCGGTGAACGCAAATTAAATAAAAGCGGGGCGGGGTGGGGTGTGCTGCTAGGGCCTGGGGAACAGCTACACTGGGCCCCCGCCCTCATCAGCGGACGCTTCTTCTCCTTAGCTTGGCCACTCGCAGTTAAGGGAGGCTCCACAGACGTCCCGGGCCTGCCCTGCTGGGGCCAGCCTGGAGGAAGAGGAGTGATGGCGTTTCAGGGTTCCCAGGGGGCTTCCTCTGGCCAAAGCTTTCCTCTGAACTCAAAGAGAGTCCCGCACCAACCCACACACAGCTTCCTAAACTTCTTTGGTCTTTAGTGTCTTGGTAAGTTTTACCCCAAGGCCAAAAGAAATTCCTAGTGGTTTTATTTATTAGTTAGATACAAACAGCGTGTGTGTGTGTGTCCCCTAACGACTTGGTAGCCATTTGAAAAAACAATACCCATAAATTGAAAGAAAAAATCAGATCCGTATTCCATTCCTAAAGAGTCACAGTGACGAGTCTTGGGGGTGTGCACATGGCTTGGGCACAGCTCCTCAAGTCCTGGAATCAGACTGCCCCCCGACTGTCTGTCTCAGAGTACTTCCAAATGCCCAAATCCCACCTTTGCAAAGACAGGATGCTCTGTAAAGGACAAGAGTGTGACACGATGTTGAAATGGAAAGCTGTCTTGAGCCAACAGCTTGTGGCAGTGTCTGGCAGCTGTTCAGCACGGCTGCCTTTCCTGGAAGATGAAAAATTTCCCATAGCACCCCTGGGAATGTGTGCAGCACCCTGGGGTGCTTTGGCACACCGTTTGGGAACCACAGCCCTATGCATTAGGTAATATCATTATGCCCCTACTACAGACGAGGAAACGGAGGCCAGGAGAGATGAAGTAACTGGCACAGTGCTATCCAGCCAGTAAGCAGCAGAGAGCGAGGGAGCAAATCCAGGCACTCGCATACCTGAATCTGACTTCTGAATTAGAATTGGCATTTGCTTCTACCATGTGGCAGGTACTTTAAATATTTTGCCCAATTTATGTCCCACAATCCCCAAGGTGAGGATTATCTTCCCATTTTCCAGATGAAGACATGGGGCACCCAGGGACTTGGCCCATGACAAGGTCACCTGGCCAGCGGGAGGAAGGGCCAACTCTCTCCATCCCCCATTGCCCTGGCTTCACTACAGCTCTTTTCAGAGGAGACTCAAACCCCTGAGAAGAAGCCCCAGCGGAGGACAGCCTGCTCCTGCCAGCTGGTGCCGGATCCGGACTTCCTGCTGGTGGGAAAATGCCTCACATCGAGTGTGTTTTCCCAACAGCATCTCATTTAAGATGCAACCTGCCTTTAGAGCCACATACACGAGTGGCCCGGCTCTCCCAGATGAAGGCAGGAGGACGCGTCCTCGCACAGATGTGACCGCAGACGGTCACACGCGGGAAGACGCCAGGAGCTCTGGGTGTGCACCCCGGCTGGGGACTGGCGCTGCTGTCGGCCTTCCGCTCGAGCCTCACAGCCCCCATCTGTAAAACCAGACGTTGGTGGAGCTGATGTCTCCAGCCTTGCTCTGGCTCGGTCACCTGGAGCCTGGAAGGGGCCTGACGTGGAATCTGTCAGCGGAGGATGGTGTCCTACTAGGTCCATTTTTAATTCCTGAAGCGAATTTCCTTCAAGTGCGGTCACCTTTTTTGCCCCTGTTACTCCTCGCTCAAAGGCCCGCACAGACTGTGGTTGGACGGCACAGTGTGGGGGGAGCCTGGGGAGGGAGGGGAGGCACTATTGACTGTTGGGCTCTCCCAACCAGGCCCAGGCCCTTCCACCCCAGGCCTCAGCTCACGAGGGCCACCAGCGCCTCCAGGTGGGACCCCTTGAGGGCGCCGTTGAAACCCTCGCTTCCAATTTGCCTACGGCCGCATGACGGTTCTTGTCGGGTGGGGTGGCGTGAGTGTAGATTCACAGGAAGAGGTCGCTGTAAGGGCCGTCTTGTACAGCACCCCCATGCACTCCATCCATCCTTCACTCACGTCCCTCCAGGGACAGGCAACTCGCAGCTGCTCTTCTCAGCTAGGTTCTCCTTTGAACAGATCTAACAGAAAAGTCCTTCTTACTTTCAACTGAAATGTGCTGTCCAAGGTTCCAACCATTGCTACAATTTTAACCTCTGAGGTTCGACAGAAGAGTGTTTCTTCTGGAGTGCGGAGCTGCCTTCCCTGGCCTTCTGGCCTTGCTTTCAAATATTCACGAGACACAGTTTTGCACCCCCTCACCGCCAACCTGGCTTCCTCATGGACACGTTCCATTTTGCTCCCAACCCCCTTTAAATGTGGGGAGGAGAGGCGACCAGGGTGGGGTCTGGCAGGCCTGTGCCTGCTTCTGGCGGCTCCAAGGTTCCTTAGCAGTTTTGGTGGCTGCACTGGAGAGCAGGGAGCACGAGGCACCATCCTTGGTGTCTCCCACGGTGTTCAGGACTGAGGAACGGGCCTCTAGTAGGGGAGTGGAGACTGCTGGACGGCGCCGGGAGCCCAAGCCCAATCCCACCTGCCAGGAGGAGCTGTGCTGGGTTAATGCTCCCTCCCGGGGGCTGGGCCTGGGCAGGGCCCAGTGCGGGGACACAGGCTCCCACCTGGCAGAGAGGAAGTCAAGGCCATAGGCTTGCTTCCGAGGTGCCAGAATCCAAGCCACTAGAATAAGCAGGAGCCAGGGCCTTGGGAGGTGAAGGAAGTGGCTTCAGGACAAAAGCGAAGAAACTACATTCCGGAGCCACCCCTGAGAGGAGCGAGAAGCTAAAACTACAGCATTCAGACGTTTCTGAAGGGGAGACTCCCACCAGACACTCAGGGAAGCCAGAGGGCTTCTGCTTCCCTTCCAGGGACTGTGAGAGGAATGGGTTCGAATCCCACTCCGCCACCGAGACCTCGGGACGGTTGTTTTCCCTCTTGGGGCCATCTATAAGAAAGGGGAGAAGAGGCAGAAGCATAGAAAGTCACAGTCAGAGGGGCCTGGAGCCCTGCCTTCCACCAGCTCAGAGAGGGAAAGTGACTAAGCAACATCACACAGCAAGTCAATAGCCAAGCCGGACCAGAGCGTGGTTTCCGCTTCGGGGCTGAAGAGGGTAGACAGCACGGCCACGCCAGGGCTGGGGGCACATGTGTGGTCTCTGTATTCCCCCTGCCTGGGATGGAAACTCATGGCCACCCACCTCAGCCGGGCTGCCTCTGGTCTCACCCAGGGCAGAGACCTCAGCACGAGGCCGCAGTGGTTTGGTAGCGAGGGCCTTGACACCCCCACCCGCTGTTTGTGTCTCCAGGTGGGCGACAAGGCCAGCCCTGAGACCCCTGGGCTCAGCTGCAGGAGGTGGACCTCTGTAGCTGAGCCGGGCCGTGCGTCTCCAGGGCTGGCGTTGAGGCGGTGCCCGCGCAGACAGGGCAGGGCTGGGAGGGGAGAGGGGAGCAGGCGGGAGGTGAGGGAGGGAGAAACACCCCACGCTGGGCACATTCATCATCAGCAATCACAGTCTCTCCAGCCCCTGGACGCGGGCTGATTCTTGCCAGACTTGATCTCCCACCGCATGGAAAATCTCCTCCATTCACTGTGAGGCTGATGTGCTCAGTGGGGGGTGTGGAGAGTGGGGGGAAGGAGCCCACTTATTATTATGTTTTAAAAAACACATAAACCCCCCATGGAAGGACCCCTCCCTGGATACAAAGCCCTTCTTCCATCTGGCCCTGGTTTCTGGCGGCTGTGGGGTTCAGGCTGGGGCCCCCCTCAGAGACTGTTACAATGGCCGTTACTGATGACAAATGGGGGCTGGCGGGCTTGGGGGACGCTGAGTTACTCCTAACAAAAGAGGCCCCTTGCACAGCCCTTTTCCCATACCCTCTGTAGACCCGCCTGTGCCCATGACATCACTTCCTGTGCTGGCCCCAGGAAGTGGCCTCACCGTGATGGCCAGCTGTGGCAGGAGCCTGCATCCTGAAGGGGGGTGTCTGGCTGATCCTGAGAAATGTCTCCCCTGGGAGGACTCAGGGGCAAGCGAAGGAGCTGATGCGAGGCTGGCGATGAGACCCCAGGGTGGGCACTGAGTCCTGGAATGGAGCCTGGGCCCCATTTTATTGGGGGCCACATGACTTACAAAGTCAGGAGGGACACTGCAGTTACTGGGCCTACCCTCAGACTCTCAGTGGTGCCTGGGGAGGCTGCATTCCACACCCAAGAGTCCAGACCCTCCCCCCCACACACACTTTTCCTCTAGCCACTGGACTTCCTCAGCCTGGGCCTCTCTAGGGCTAATTTTTGGTGGCTCCCCTTCCAAGCCCCACATCCCAGGGTGTCACTAGGTCTGGAGGCTTGGGCCCTAAGGAGGGGGCATTCTGCATCCCCCTCTTCTCTGCTCAAAGACCTCCTATGCATCTCATTCCAGATAATAACCTTTTACCAACACGCAGTGGGCTAACGAACATCACCAATACAACAGCCCTGCGAAGTAGGTGTTCCATTTCACAGAGGAGGAAACTGAGGCTCAAGAAAATAAAAGGACATGCTCACCCCTAATGAGAAACCCAAAGCTCTTCTTGTTAAGCCACAGGCCTCCTTTGGCCCACAATGCCCCTGAGGGATTAGCAGGGGTAGCTATTTTCCTGCTCATTTTGCAGATGAGCAAATAGAGTCCAGAGTTCACTAGCTTGCTGGAGGGGAAGAGGGTCTTGGCGCCCTCACCCCAGCACCTGGCCTCCCTACCTCTGTGGGCCTGACAAGTCCCAGACTTGTTCTGGACGCCCCAGCCAAACAGAGATCCATCCTAGCCTGGAGCGACCTGTTGCTAGCCTGGAGCAGCCCCCAAGACGTCACACGGAGACACACACAGGCTCACAGCAGCAGACACACGCAGACCCCACCCGTAGTCACAGGCCACCACCCTCTCCCCGGGATCCCCTTGGCTAGACTGGGAGAGTGACTCCTTTCTTAAGGCTGTTTATGTCAGTGCTCTAAGGCTATGGCTGTGGCTCGGGCCCCTGGGGGACCCTCTATTTTATATGGTCATCTCTCCTCCATTCAGAGTTGGGGTGGGGTGCGTCTGAGTTGCTCCAGTCCTAGCCAGGAAGGCCAGGGAGGCCTGCCTTTCCCTCCCCAAGCCCGTGTCCTCCTGCTGGGGCCTCCTCACGGTGCTCCCCACCTCCCTCCTTCCCCCTCCAAAACACTCTCCTCACAGTGGCCGGAGCCACCCTGTGAACAGAAATCCGTCTCCCCCTCCTGCTTGCACCCTCTGACGGCTGCCGTTTGCACCTGGAATCAAGTCCCACCCAGCACCGAACGCTTTGACTTCAGAGGCTCACCCGTCATCACTGAGCTCCAAGCCCCCTGGGTGTGTTTGCTGCCCCTTGAACATGCCTCCTTTATTCCCACCACAGGGCCTTTGCTGTTCTCTCCTGGAATGCACGCGCGCCGCAGGCCCATCTCCCTGCACTCCCGAGGCGACTTTCTGTCCCCGAGATCTCAGTGCCACCTGCCCCTCCCGACTGAGGCCCTTCCTGACCGCCCCGCGTACACTGATCCTCCTCTGCTCTCCCCCGTGCCACCCCCAGATTGTCCTGGGGTGGGTTTTTGTTGTTGTTGTTTTGTCTGTTTTCCTTGACAGTGTTCAGCTCTCTCTGGAATACCTCCTTCCTGTATTTGATTGCTTGCTGTGTCTGGACAGGTCTGCTCTCTGGAAGGCAAGCTCCTGGAGAACCTGGCAATCCTGTTTGCTTGTTTAGCTGGGCCTACCGGGGATGCAGGACTTCTTCCAACCCCTGGGGTGGCAGGTGGAGGTGGAGGGAATGGCCAGAGGGGATGCACACAGGTTGGGCTGACCTGAGCCCTGGAAGGCAGGCCCCTTGGAAACTCGATCCCATAGGACACTGCTAACCCATGGAACCTCAGAGATCATCATATCCTTGTCCTCTTGGATGGAGAGCAGAGAGGGTGTGGCCTGGCCTCAAAATCACACAGCACCCGAGCAGCAGAGACTGTAGAGAAACTGGCCTCTAGACTCCCAGGGCAGAAGGAGGCCTTTATTTTAAAAATACTCCTTTTCCTTCTATTGAAAACACTTTTTCCCCCTTTGCCTTTTCTGATGACAATTTAGGAAGAAATAAGAATGAAAATAAAACCACCCATTCCCACCCACAGTTTATCAGAATTAACACGGGGCATTGGTCCTCTCAGACTTTTATAGGCAGGACCCGTATTTTGCTACTGACGTGCCACCACGTACAGCTGCATATTCTGTTTCCCTTGCAAGGCCCGTAACTGAAGACTTTGAAACCACAAGCCAAATGCACGAGGCATTCTCTCTGGCGCTCAGCACAGTCCCACAGGTCGGCTGGGCTGACTGCCCCCGGCACAGCATCCCGGGTCGCGGGAGAAGCGACAGTTTGCAGAGCCAGTGCAGGGAGCCACTGGGCAATTGCATCAGGTTGGCTTGCCACACTTGGACCTGGGCAGGAAGATGCCCAGGGTCTGTCCCTGTCTTCCGGAAGTGAAAAAGCCCATAGGTATAGCCTCTGGCTCGGGGGCTGCCTGGTGGGGCAGGGGTTAGGCCCTGCTACCCTTCCAGACCAGGTGTCTGCATGCCCTCCTGCGAGGTCCAGGGTCATGCCTGTTCTTAGAGTGCCCCGAGGCACAGATTTCCTCTCCTTCCCAGCGCCATGCTCTAGGGCTGAACAACCCCTCCTTGAAAAGGGGAGACAAGCGCCCACACACTGCAAAGCAGAAAATCGGTCGATCCTTGCCTGCCTGCCGCCCTCAGCACCGTCATCATGCCTGGCCAGACCGTCCCCCAGTGCTGGTTGTGGTCCACCTGGCAGGCACCAGGAGGCAGCTCAGACTCTGGGCTACAGGGCCCTCAGACCTGAGTCCAGGCCCTTCACTTCCAGAGAAGAGCAATGACTTGTCCAAGGGCAAACCGCCAGTCAGTGGCTGCAGCAACCCTAGTGTCCGGGCATCATGTTCGCACAAAGGGAACCACAGCAGAGCCGGAGAAAAAGGGGGCAGGCTTGGCCTTTGCCAATCTGGGAAATGGGGCCTGGGACAAAGGAGGAGGGATGAACAGAGCTGGAGGTGGAGTCACGGGGAGAGGGACAGAGAAGAGAAAACTGAGAGCGCCAACAGTGGAGGGCGAGGGGAGCAGTGCGGGGGCTCCTTGTCCTATTCCGAGCCTGGAATCCACCTGGGTTTGCGCTCAGGCCCCGAGAGCGAGGGCAGGTGGTATCCAGCCCTGGTCTTCATCTGCTCTGCTCTTCTGCGAGGCCAGGACTGGGTTAAGGTTCCATGGGCCCCAGAGGAGACAGACCTTGTAGACTCGGGCTCCCAGGGGTTGGAGTAACTGGGCTCAGCTCACAGAACAGGTGGGAAGCAAAGCTGGGCTGGAAAGTGGGCATACTGGCACTCAGCCAGTGCTCTTGCCCTTGCCTCTCTCTGGTTCCCCTCCTCTGGTGGGGAAGACCCTGGCCCTGGTCTTGGGTGAACAGCTGAGTTGTCAGCGCTGGAGATATGGGGAAACAGGTGCCACAGGCCAAGGGGAAGACCCACCTGGCTGCTCAGGCACCCCTCGAGGGAGACAGGTTGGTGGGCAGGGGCTCACCCCACTCTTTCATTCATTCATCAGACGTCCTCATCTCGCCTTGATCACACTATGGTAGGGCCTTGGAGAGCTCTGGCCAAGCTTCATTTACACCCACGGGAAGCTCGCAGCAGAAGTTCAAGGTTAAGGATCCCACATGTTGACTCTTAGACTCCTGATCCGTCGGCCTCCAGCCTAGCCCCACAGTGATGCCCCTCTGCCTGTGAACCCACCATCAGTGCATAAATAAATCTACAGCTGTGTCTGTAGCTCCCTCCTTCTCAGTTGGGGAGACAGCCCACCTCCTCCAGGAAGCATGCCTTGACTGCTTCCACCTCGATTACTGGAGGGAGTGCTCATTATAGGCCCCTATAATCCCTTGTATTTCTCTTGGGCTGAAACCCATGGTGCTGTCATTGGCTCGTGAAGCAACCCTGGGTGAGCCACTTCCCTCTGGGCCTCAATCTTGCCTTCTGGGAAATGGGGCCACTTTGACTTGCTTCACCCCCCTAGGGTTGTCAGGAACATCAAGGTCAGAAGTGTGAAACTATTTTGCCAGGTGGGCAGCCTGGTGCTCTAAGTTTTATTACTGCTTTTTTGCAGTAAGAAATGGTGGCTGTGCCTTCCTGGGGCTGCCAGGTTCCCTGGCTGACATCTTGACCAATAGCTCTAGGGTTTTCCTCTGGGTTTGAGGTGCCGGCCCGGTGCCCCACTCCCCACCCTGTCCCAGCGTCCCAGCCACTGTCCCGGCCCACTCAGTGATGACCCACTCAGTGATGACATGGAGCTGCAAAAGGCTGATGCAAGCTGGAAGGAGGGAAGGAAACAGACTCGAGTGGGGCAGGTGGAGCTCCACCCCCAGCCCCGTGGGACTCCCAGCCCTGCTCCTGCCTGCTTGTTTGTACCTGCTGATGTAATCGCTGGGCCTCCTTGGCTCAGGGCTCGGCCTGCTCACCTTGACCTCTGAACCGGAGCCAGAGGAAGTGGGAGACGGCAGGTGCCCAGCCCCCGCACGCCATGACAGGGCTCTTCTCTGGGGGCGGGGACAGGTAGGGAGCAGTGCAGCTGGGCTCCGGGGAGAGCAGAGGGGAGGAAAGAGCCTGAAACACAGCATGGAGAAGAGCACGGGAGGAAGCAGGACCTGGGTCAACCTCAGCGCTGTCACTCTGTCACTTCAGGGGAGTTGTCCGATGGCTCTGAGCTTGTTATGTGACAGCCCTCAAAGCGTCAATCTTCTATGCATTTCTCCAGGGGGATAAAGAAGTCAGGGGGAAAAGAAATAGGGGAGAAGTGTGGCTTCTCCCCTGCGGAAGGAAAACACCAGAATGGTTCCTGTGTGACAGGGCCAGCTGCCTCACCTCCTGGGGCCTTGGGTTATCTGTAAAACGGACACAACAATATCATGAGCCCAACTGAGCTCACTTCTCAGAGATGCTTGAGGCCAGAGGTGTGAAAGTGCGACATGACACTAAGGCATGTGGATAGCTCAGGGGACCTGGAGACAGTGGTGGGAGGGTTCTCTCCAGGAGCCCGGGGGTGGGGCTGTGCTCTCCGCCTGGCCTGGCCCCAGGAGCCTCCTCTTGGGGAGGAAGGCATGGATGAGGAGTGCAGGGTTCCCCAGAGATCTCCAAGGAGCCTTCAAAAACACGCAGGTGGTGAGGACAAGAGCCAAGACACACTCCTGGAAACTGCAAGGCCACCTGTGTACAGCTGAGGGCCCTGAGCCCAAGAGCCCAGGGTCTGGAGATGGCCCTGTCTCCAGACTCATTCTCAAACCTGGTTTCCCTGGAGACCCCTTTGCTCTTTCCCTGAGAAGGAGGAGGAGAAAAGAGCCTCACGCAGTTCATGTGTCTCTTTGGTTAACACTGAAGGTTCCTGAAAGACGGGGAGCGAGCCCGGGGGGGGAGGAGATGTCCCTCTCAGCTGCCCTCGACCCCGCAGCCCCAGGATAATGGGGTTATCTTTGGTTCTGCTAGGTGGCTCTGGAGGGAAAGCGGCACTCCAGCTGGGATTCATGGGCTTCCATGGCCACACAGACCCACCCTCCCTTTCCCATGGCCTTGAGTCATAGCAGGTCACATGGGGAACCAGTAACAACTGCCGTTTCCAGGCCAGCGCGCTCCTGGACTTTAGGCAGAGCACCTGGCGGACAGCATCGAACCAAACACGGCCAACGACCTTTGAGGCAGGTACTCTTCTGAGGATCCCCAGTTTGTGGGTAAGGAAACTGAGGCACAGAGAGGCTAGGTAACTTGCCCAAGGCCACAAAGCAGGGTTGTTGGCCCTTGTATGCGCATCTCCCTGACTCTAAGCCTTACTCATCAACCCCCATGGCAGCCGTTCTCGAACTGCAGCACGCGCCAGCACCCCCTGCGGCCTTCCTCCTCCACCCCCAGGCCCCCCCTCAGCAGGTCCACGGTGGGGCCTGAGAAAGAGCGTTTCTCACACATTCCCAGGTGTTGCCGCTGGCCCACTGCTCTATGCTCTCTTGCCTCCCAACAGGAAGACAAAACACCCAGCACACAAAACGGTGATTGATGGAGTCAGCTCCCTTTCCCTGAGCTTCTATGATTCAGCCGCAGACCTTTCAAAAGGAGCCCGAGGAATCACATGGCAGCATGGGGCCGGCCCCCTTCGCTTAAATGGGCTCCGGTGTGCGGCAGTGAGGATAATGACAGCCGTCCCCTGCACCCGCGTCCTGGCCAACTCCTTAGCCTCTCGGGGCCTCAGTTTCCTTATCTGCAAAACGGGAGGATGAACACATCATACGCCCAAATCGCTCAGAGTAGGGCGAGGCACATCAAAAGGGCTTATTGAGCCTAAACTGTGTTATTGTTTTTATTATTATCATTGTCACTATGCACATCATCTATATTGTCTTTCCAACAACCCTGGGAGGTTGCTGTAACCCCACCTCCATTGTTCACCTGAAGTCGCTCGGTGGGATAAGGAACTTGCCCGTCACCAGGTGGCGGCGGCGGAAAGATCTAAAGCCAGGTTTGGGAGCCCAGTGGCAGGACCTGTCCCCCGCGAGCAAAGAGAGATGCCTACTTCCTCCAGGAAGGATGGAGAGTTATTTTCTTATTTACGTTTCTTACACTTCCTTCTAGACGGCCCCCCCAGCCCAGGGTGGAACAGTGTCACTGCTGAAGGGAGAATGTCTCCAATAGGAATCCAGAGCTGTGTCAGCCCCCATGCTTGGGGGCCTTGGCCAGCCAGACCCCTTCCCTCCATCCCCACCCCATCTGTCCCCTGGTCTGCTCCTCCTTACTGGGCACCCTCGAGGTGCAGGGGATGGCTCAGCATTGGCTGGTCCAGCCCCTGAGAAGGGGATGGTCACATGCTTCTCCGGAGACCCTTCTGCCCCCACGTCCTCTGGGATCGCAAGTTCAAAACAATAGAAGCTTCAGGTTGCCCTTGATGTAAAGGTTTAGTAGGTGTCTAATTTTAGCTGAGAAATACTCGGCATTTTCCCAGCCGCCGCCGCTGCCGCACTCCATGCTGGACAAATGGCCTTGGTTTTCCTCCCCAATTGTTCTCGGCTGGGGGGCTCGGGGCTGACTCCAGCTCAGGACAATTGCCTTTGTGTCTGCTTCCGGGTGGCTTGTAATCACTCAGCGAAGAGAACGGGACAGGCTGCAGTTCTCAGCCCAGAGCTCTCAGCCCGAGCTCTCTGGCTCCTACGCCCATCCCGGCTGTAGGGTCCTCGCTTTACAGTTCAGGGTGTCCCCAAAATGTGGTATTTAAACAGGACTTGCTGGTCACAGCCTCCTCAAATACCCAGGGGCGGTGGCAGTGAAGGAGGGCTGTGGCCTACGGGGGCCTCCCAGTGGACAGACGGGATGCCAAGACCCAGAGAGGGTGTGACTGGCCTGAGGTCACACAGCACTCTGGCAGGGCTGGGCCTAGACTGGCGGTCCACAGTCAACAGCCCGGCACTCTGTGCACCACAGGCAGGAGCAATCCCACTGCTGTCTATGCTTCCAGCCAGCGTGGGGACACCTCAGAGCATCAGATCCCAAACTGTAAGCCTCCAGTGGAGACACCTGGAATGCTGCGACATCACCCCACCTTCCCTCATCAGTCCTTCTGTCTCCAGGTCTCACCTGAAAGGTCACCTCATCAGAGAGCCCGGCCCTGCCTGCCCCTCCCAACTACCCTGGGGCCCTGGCTCTTCCTCGGGTATTTCTTTTTCCTTATTGCCCTCACCACCATTTTTAGTTATACACTCCCCTGTGTATTTCCTTGTTGAATGCCTGAGTCTCCACCAGATCCTTGTCTCGCCCCGGGGGGCAGACGCACGGTGGCAGTCACAACACTGAACCCCCTCTGTGGGCTCTGGGCCAGGGTCTCAGAGCCCCTGCCGTGCCAGGTGAGGCTGGCAGTCAAGTGAGTCCCAGGGGAGTGAATGGGGCCACTGGGGCTACTTAGGCCTCAGGACAGTGGCTCTTTGCCACCCAATGTGGACACACTCAGATGTTCTCAGCAGTGGGAGGTCTTCACTGGCACTTTTTGCCTGAACACCATCCCCGGCTGGATGGCACACGTGTGCTCACTGCTGACCCCCAGCGCCAGCGCGGCACACAGTAGGTGCTTCATAAGTGCTCTCTGCATGAATGGATGAACATCCTGGGCTCCTCTGGATCCTCTTCTCCCTAAGAGGCCTCGATTCAACGTATGCCCCACCCTTCCCACGCATGGCTCTGGAAGCAAGAGAAATGAGGAGCCCTGGGGAAGGCACCCAGGGCCCCAACCCAGAGGGCTGTTTGCTGGCCTTGCAGCCCCCAGCTCTGCCTGGCCCCCCACCACTCCAGCCGGGACCCAGCATGCTATAATTAGAGTCCTCCTTCCAGGCTCCGGTAATGAGGGGTGTCGGGTGCCAGCCGTAATTACAGCCTGGTTAAAACGAACAGGAGCCGCCTCCAAGCCAAATTACAAAGTCTGCAGCCGGACTCCCTCCTGCCCTGCTCCCTTTTTATGGGGCTGGTTAGAGGGAGGGACTGGGGAGTTTACGGAGAAGCCAGCTCAGGCTGGGGCTGCGGTTTCGGCACAGCAGAGCATGGTGGAGAGCCGAAAGTCTGGGCCTGCGATGCTTCGAAACTCTCCTTGAGCCTCCCCCCACCCCACCCTCATCAAAATTCCCAGCCAAAGCCCAGGTCAAGAGCAGACAAAGAAACCAGCTCTTCTGACACTTTCATCAGCACCACGTCATGGCGCTGAGCACTTTGCGTGCACAGCTGGATTCCATGGGCCCAGGCCCCGTCGTTCCTACTTTACCAACCATGGTTCAGTGCTTAACGGACTTGCCCCAGTGAAAGGGAAAACCCAGGGTTCAGGTCCACACGGGGAGAAGGTTCTGGAGCACAGGCACACTCCACCTTGCACAGGGCAGCATCGGAAAGGGCTCGGTAATCCCGAGAACGATGAGTTTTGGGAGTCAAGGCCTGAGAGGTTCCGTGAAGGCCTTCTTCCCCTTTTGGAGATGGAGAGATTGAGACCAATTTCCAGTGACATCTCAGCATCCAGAGGCAGAGCCAGGATGAGGGAGTCCTTGTCAGCCTCAGAGTATCAGGATGGGAGAGAGTACAAGGGCTACGGAGAAAATCCAGTTCAAGCTCAAACACCCAGCAGCATGGCCCATCCCGAGGCAGTGGCAGACATCACTAATCAATGCCTGAACAAGGCCTCAGACTCCTTCTCAACACAAGACTACGCCCAGTCACACCAATCATGCAATGAAAAAAAGACTCCATCATCCCTGATTTGAACTGTCCCCAATCACCCCAACTTAACCCCAGGGGAAAACAGAGGCCAGAGAGCTGGGGTGACCTGGCCCAGTAACAGAGTGGCTCTTACTCCTTCATGACCAGCCTCCATGGGTGTGCATCGGCCACTCCCCCTGCACCCTCAGCACAACCCCGCCGACTCTGAGCCTCCAGTGTGCGAAAAGACTCAGGAGATGCAAAAGCCCTTCCCGGCCCCGTCCCTGCCCCCACCGCACTGACCAGGCTGGCTGTTCTGCTGCCCTGACCCAAGGTGGCTTTTGTCAGGGACGGCGGAGGGACAGGGTTGCTCACCGGTGGAGGTGTCCCTGTGCAGCAGTGGCAGCCTCTGCATGGAGCCCCGAGCTGCCAGCACACCCCTTTCCGGGGCCTCTTGGCTGGGCTCTCCTCCCAGCCCGAAAAGCTGGCTCCAGTCACCCGCTGCCCACTCACCACAATTGGCCCGTGGTGACTCAGTCTTCTTGGTTACCTCCCCCCAGCCATTCTTCTGCCCCTGGCATCCCCCGCTCTAACAAGCCTCTTCAATAGAGCCTTTGATCCGGGCTCTCTAGGCTCCTGGACCAGGACAGCCGGCTGCCTTCATTGAGGGGTGTTAGAGAGAGGTGGGTCTGGGAGGACAGTGACCATGATGGCATGGGCACAGCCCTGGGGTCCTCACTTTAGCGTGTGTGACTCCCCCAGCCTCACCAGGATGACCAAAGGCCCTGAGCCTAGAGGCCCTCCAGGGGAGGTGAGAAAGCTGCTGAGATTTTTGGGAGGTGCCTGCCTCTCCCAGCAGTGCTGGGCCTGGACCGGAGGGCATTTTCAAAAGGACACTTTAATTAGGGAACAGGGCGGCCAGCCAGCAGGATTACAGGCCACACCCGGTGCCATCAGAGGCCTCTAAACGCCCAGGCCTGGCTTGCCTGTCTTGCCTCCACCTAGTGTCACCTTCTCCCTGGAGTTGTGAGGAAAGCGGGGTGGGTGGGTCCCTGAGCGCGTCTGCTTCTCACCCCCACAGCAGGGCCCCTGGAAAGAAACACTGGATATCTCAGGTGTGCTTTTTCAAGCCGAGTTTGGATCTCAGGCCCAGAAACACAAGTGCTGCAGACAGTTGAAGCAGAGAAGCCGTCCTCTGGGCAGGAGGCCAGAGCAGTGCTGGGCCACGGACAGAAGCCTCCACCCCCAACCCTCAGTGCCCCCCACCGCTCTCCACCAAAAGGGACAATGACAAAGGTTGGTTTGTCCCCTGGAGGCTCTGGCTCAAACCCGAACTGTGCTGTTGCAGGCGTCTTCCCCAGCACAATGTTCCCACATTGAAGATGGGCAACCTGCAGTGGCCCGGGGCTGTCCACCCCTAAATGCCAGGAGCAGGTGCAGAGGGCCCAGGCCCCCTGACCTGGCTGGACTGGGGCCAGGGCCAGGGCACCCCACCGCAGGTCGTCTCCATGCCCCAAGTTCTTCCTCTATAAAATGGGGAGATCCACAGCAATCTCCCAGGTCTGCCATTCAGGTAAACCGTCACCTGCGTGAAAGTAACCAGCACAGGGTCTGGCTGGCGTGCTCAGGAAACCTCGTTTAGGTTCAAGTCCCGCTCCTATGTTAATGGACTGTGACCCTGGGCAAACCATTTCACTTCTGGGAGACTCAGTTTCTTAATCTCTGGATGGGGTGAACAGTAGGTTCCGCTTATAGCTGTGAAAGTGCTTTACAAAGTGTGAAGTGCTGTCCGAGGCTAAGATTACTCGCGATTCTTTTTCTAATGAACAGCTACATATACCCTCCCTCCACCCTGCCCATGAGGTGAGGCTGGCACATATCTATCCCAGCTGCCCACCCCGAGGCTCAGCCTATCCCTTGTCATCCGCCAGCTGGCTCTCGGACAGGTTGGCGACTGGCGGGTTCTTGGACCGGGAGGGGGAAGAGGGGCTTTGGATGTCTAGGTCTCTGGGGAAGAACTCTTTACCCACTGGTGAGTCCTCTGCTTGGCTGGGCACCAACCCCAAGAGAAAAGAAAATGTTGGGGTAGGGTGGGGCAAGGGTGGGGCCCTGGGTGACCCTGGGAGCAGATGGATATGGGTGGCAGCCAGGTGGGCAAAGCCCATCTTTGGTTCTTCCTCCTACTTCTCTGAGGGAACTCCAGAGGGTCCTTGGGATGCCCCAAGCTGTGTGACCTGGGGTAAGTCCTTCTTTCTCTGGACCTTCTTCTTCGTCTAAAAGGCCACTCTCCAAGGACATGGCTTGTCCTGTTGCTCTCAGATGCTTGGAGTAGAAGGCTCTGGGAAAGACACAAGGGAAGTCAGCCCCTCCACACAGCTCCATGAGAAGCCAGGTGTCCTGGGGCCACAGGGCTGGGTTCAAAGGGATGTGGGGTGGCTTCTGGACACTCACGAAGCAAGAGCGTTTGAAAGCATCAGGGCTTCACTTCAGTCTCCCCTGATCTGCAAGCCCTCGCCTCCCATCGTGCACTGGGCCAGCAGGCGGTGAGAGACAAGCGTGAGACAATGCATGGATTCCTCCAGGCTAGACCTAGAGGTGGGAGCCCTGCCTGGAGCTGAGGACACCCACATCTCACCAGGAGGGTGAGGGCCCTTGCTCTCAGTGGAAAGAGCTCCTGCCCACCCACGGGAGAATCTTGGCATCTAGAGCTGTGGGATCTTAGGCAAGTGCTTTTCCCTTCCTTGGGCCTTGATTTCTATACCTGGAAAATGGAGCCGCGAGGAGTCCCTAGCCTAGCGGATAATTGGGAGGAATAAGTGTGACTGTGTGTGGAACACTTAGTCTAGCGCCCGGCTCCAGGTGAGTGCTCACCTTGGTGCCCAGTGAATGCAGCGCCGTCCTTGGAATTGTCACTTCAGGTCTCTGGGTCTCTGTGTTGTGTCTGGAAAACGGGTATCAGGACATGGCCTGCCTTGTGCCGATCACACATACGACAGACAGGTTTGGCACAGGCCTGGCACACCAGAGGCACTCTGGCTGTCTGTGGGAGCCGCTGAGGCTGGGCGAGCTGGCAGAGCTCCCCGCACACCTGGCCGCGGCCAGCCCCGGGTCCAGGGAGGGAATGGAGCCTCGTCCATGCCCTGCAACAGACGCAGGTTTTTTCACTCCTGGTTGTCAGGCCCCAGATGGCTGCTGGGTCCCCAGCCAGGGGCAACACCTTCCACACCCACGCGGCACCTCTATGCGGCACCTGGCGTGTGGAGGCGGGAGCTCACCACCCAGTCTGGGATGCCTTCCAGCCTGGGGCTGGAGGGGAGCCGGGAGCCCAGGGCGGTGTGCCCATTTCACAGACTGAACATGTCACCGAGGCGCTAGCCACCTAATGTGACTGGTCTGGGTGGCCCGAAGGGGAAAGGGGTCCCAGAGAGACACAAGGGTCCTTAGACACCTGATTTGAGGTCAATGGCAAATCTCAGCCCAAACTTCCCAGTTCACCATCTGTTTGGTGGTGGGCAGAACGGTCCCACTTAACAGGTAAGGAAACAGAGGCTCAGAGAGGTGAATGGCCTGCCTGGCTCAGAAGCTGGGCTGGTGGTGAAGCTGGGGTTTGAGCCCAGGCACGCTGGCTGGGGGATGCTAGTGGAGAGGAGCAGGGCAAGATTTAGGGGTACAGCTGACTTTCCTCCTGCTCGTCCCTTTGTGCCTGGCAAAGAACCTCAGGGAGCACCCGCTAATTGACAGAGGCGTACCATTCCAGGGTCCCCCCTTAACCTGTCCCTGCCAGGATGGTCTATACTGGCTGCTAGACCCCTTCCCCTCCTGCTACTGGGGCTGTCCCAATTCTCCTTAGTATACTTCCTTAATCCTGTGCCCCTCCCTCTCCCTGGACCGGACTGACCCCCCAACTCCACACTTTCTGCTTTGCCTCACAATCTATGCCTTTTTTATGGTCTTCCTTTCCATTCCCCTGGGCTCCACACTGGCTGGAGTGTTCTTGTGACATTCCAGGGAGGCAGGGGACCTGGGCTCTTGTCTCAGCTCAGTAATCAACTGCTGTGTGACCTTGAACAAGTCCGTGACCCCCTCTGGGCCCCTGCTTGCTCATCTGTCATTGAGGGGTTAGGTGAGAAGTTCTGATGTTCTACGAATATCAAAGCCCACATCAAACGTTCAGGCTGGTATGCTGGTGGACATCTGGGACCTTGGGCTCCTGGCTCACTCTTGGCTCCCCACTGGGGGCCCTGGAGAAGTTGGTCCAGGGACCGGGCTGCCAGGTCCTTTGCACCTCCAAGTCCCTGTCTGGGCTCCATCTGCTTTCTCAGAGCTTTCAGTGTGCCTCTGTCTCTGGCTTCTGTTCGACTTCCCTGTTCCCTATCCTGTCCTCACCCCCAGGCAGCGGTGGTTGCCCCTGTCACTGGAGCCCACTCCTGGCAGAATTATTTCCCTCTGTGCTGGGTTTCCATTAGTCAGTAAGTACACCAGACCTAGGCAGGGCACTAGGGGATGAGATGGCCATAAATCACCGTGGCTCTCTCTCCTAGCCCGACTGCTGACAGAGGCGTACCATTGAACCCTGCGGGCTCAGCTGAGTTTCCCTTCCTGGAGAAGCCGGGGCCAGGGCTGGAAAGGCTATGCGAGTGGCAGTGGTACAGGGTATGGGAGGCACATGGCCACTCATCCAGTCACCTCCAGGGTATGACATTATGACAGCAGCACCCCAGCTCCCTAGGGAGTGCCGCCTGATAATCACTCAAGGAAGGGGACATAATAGGGACCTTGGCAAGTCATTCAGACTCAAAAGCCTCAGTTTTCTGGTCTGTAAAATGGGGTGATCTTACACCAAGTCCACAGAGTTCACGGGAGGATTACCTGAGGACCCCGCCCTGCCCCATGCCAGTCCACACACACACACACACACACACACACACACACACAAAATGCCAAAGAGCATAACTCAGTCTTCCCCTATAGTAGGGGAAGACGGCCTGCTTGCCTATGTCCTTTACACTAGTCCCTTGTGCAGCTGGACGGGGGCAGGTCTTTTGCTTGGGCTCCGAGCTGCCACAGGTGAACACAAATGCCGGCAAAGCCTACATTCGACCCCGTCTGGGAAGGGTGAGAACTCAGCCCGGCTGCAGAGTCCAGGAGCCTCTGGCACCCTCAGTGAACAAAGTTTGGCTGAGAAAATTAAATGAGATCACAGGGGTGAGATTAAAAGAGCAAATTGCTTTAAAGGGCTTCCGCTCATTCCAGATCTCACTGCAGATGGATGGTGCTAATTACCAACGAGGAGTGGCCTGCTTAGTAAAGCAGGTCCCTAGGGGCCCCTGGTGTTTCTAAGTTAGGGACTCTGGAAGCCAAGGCCCTGAGCTCCTTTTGTCTCCGATTCACATTCCCTTCCCCCACAGAGGGGCACCTGGGGAAGCCCAGCAGTGTGTGATGTCTGAAAAATACTTTGCCATTTCCCGAGAGTGACGGCTTGGGGATAACTCTTGCTCCTAATCCATAAAGCTACATGGCCACATGGGTCAAGGACGGCATATCTTCTCTAGAATTGCATTCTGGGAAGTTCTCCCGAAGTGCTCAACCAAGCTGTGGGCATGGAGATGTTCACAGCAGTGCTACTTACCAGGGAAAAGTATCCCCAAAGGGGGGGAACTGGTGGAGTAAATTAAAGTGTATCTGTCATCCATATGTGGATAATTCTGAGGCAGGAACAGTGCTAAGTGTGAAGTCTATGTAACCACATGAGAAAGGTTAGTGCAATGGGGTTAAGCAAGAAGACCTGAGTGTGACATGAAGCATTTACTTTGATTTCACCATAAAACAAACCCAAGCCTGAGTCTGGAAGGAAATACAGAAGGAAAGACACTAATATGAAAGCAGTGGCTTTCTGGGTCTGGGGGGTGGGATTAGCCTGCTGCTTTTTCAGACCTCTGTTTCCCATTATCTGGGGCAATATGGCAGCATTATCTGGACGGTATAAGCAAGCAAACAAACAAATACATCTTGGACCCAGGTGTACTAGGTCCAGCCTGGGGAAAGGGCCGGAGCCTGGTCTTTCAAAGAGCCTCAGAGATTCTTTTTTTTTTTTTTTAAAGAAATAAGACAGAGAGTGAGACAGCCAGCCAGAGAGGAAACACAAGCAGGCGGAGTGGGAGAGGAAGAAGCAGGCTCCCAGCAGAGCAGGGAGCCCGATGCAGGGCTTGATCCCAGGACTCCAGGATCATGCTCTGAGCCAAAGGCAGACGATTAACGACTGAGCCCCCCAGGCACACCTCAAAGAGCCTCAGAGATTCTAACAAGTGCCCCTTGGGCTGCTGCTCTGCAAGCCTGGCCCACATTCTAGGCTCATGGAGTGTGTAACAGTCTGGGGGCTGGGAGCCTGTGGGGGCGGGAGGCCATCCACCCTGCTCTGTGCACCTGTTGCCCCAGGAAGGCCTCTCTGGGGATGTCCCATTGTTCTCTGGCCAGGAGGAACATGGGGGCAGGGAGAATGGCTGGTTCCAAAGCCAGGAAATAAATCTCCCCAACCCAGCCTCTCCATTCAGGCCGGCTTATTGATGGGGACCCAGGGGGCCTGGGGAGAGCTAGTCACCTTCCCAGGATGCGTGAGAAAACTTCCCTGTGCTGGGCCCATGGCGTCTTATAGACTCTGGGGACCCATCCTGGACGCTTCCTCTGGCTACTTCCTGGCGTTGTCAGCCCCACACCGCCACCGTAGCAGGACGCCAGGCGCCCACAGTCCCAGAGTCAGCACACACCCCTCCCCTTTTGCCACAGCCCACTGGGACCCAAGCCTTGGGGCAGGCAGGATGATCTCCATGGGCCTTATTGGATCTGATAGTCTGTGAAGGGAAGAGATCCCCACCAGCTCCCCTAGGACACACCCTGACACGCTAGGTGCAGAGAGCCATGGACATTTGCATATAATATACATTAATTTGATAACTACCTGCTATTGTAGAAAGAGCATGAACCAAGAGTCAGAAACCTTGGAGTTCAGCCCTAACAATACTACTAACTCGATGTGACCTTGAGCAGATCTCCGTCCTCTCTAGACATCAGTCTCCCACCTGCTNNNNTGGGGACTGCACTGCTGGTCTATAAGCTGACGTGATATGGTAAATAAGAAGGACACACATGGAGCAGGGAGGGGGTCCCTGGGACGCCCCTCTTAAGCTGTGACCCCCACCTGCCACAGGTCTTGCCTGAAT